>NW_008341172.1:1332879-1333774 GCF_000622305.1 Nannospalax galili | reverse complement strand
ACTTAGTATAACAGTTTCTAGTTCCATCCATTTACCTGCAAATTTCATGATTTCATCTTTCTTTACTGCTGAGTAAAACTCCATCATATAAATAAACCACATTTTCATTACCCACTTGTCAACTGAGGGACACTTAGGTTGATAAAAAAGATCTCCATTTCATTTTAGAATATATTGTTCCTTGCAGAAAGGCTGAGTGTTTTTGCTACTAACACTGAGATGTTGGCGCATGCATCCCCAATCTATATGTATCTGATTATTACTAGGCATAATCTGCTGCACTTGGATACTTGGCATCTGTGTATGTCTACAAACTCATCAGGTAGATTTCAATGGTAATGTTTATCACCTCTACTAATTAACATGACATAAATTTCTATGCTTCCTTCTCAAACATAATACATTTTCTTATATTTGATTTGTGTGTGTGTGTGTCATACAGAACATCCCAAACCATCTTATTCAACTATACACCCACTTCCCAGATGGCACCCTCCCATAGCCTCCCAATCCTCACTAGAGCCCCTATACTCTGATATCCCTGCTACTGTCTGCAGTGTTGTAGTCACCCCAGCCATTCCCCACCACTTATCCATCTGGTGAATCCTGTCAGCCTATCTAGAGGTCTTTGTTTTAGGAAGGTCAGCTGTTCCTCATTTAGCAGCAATCAGTTGTCAATATACCTTTAGATAAGATCCCCCACCACTTATCCATCTGGTGAATCCTGTCAGCCTATCTAGAGGTCTTTGTTTTAGGAAGGTCAGCTGTTCCTCATTTAGCAGCAATCAGTTGTCAATATACCTTTAGATAAGATTGTGCTGTTCATTTTCCCAGTTCTATGCTGGATTACTATCTGGGAGTCCCTTTGGCAACCTGGCCAACAACTCAAAAGAAG
>NW_008341172.1:1329538-1331302 GCF_000622305.1 Nannospalax galili | reverse complement strand
GAACCACATTTTCATTATCCACTCATCAATTGAGGGACACCTAGGTTGCTTCCATCTCTTAGCTATTGTGAAAAGAGCAGCAACAAACATGGATGTACAAGTGTCTCTGCAATAGGATGAGTTCTTTGGGTATATGCCAAGTGGTATAACTGGGTCAAATGGTAGGTTCATTTGTAGTTTTTTAAGAGTTCTCCACACTGCTTTCCATAGGGGCTGAACCAGTTTGCAGCCCCACCAGCAGTGGATGAGCGTTCCCTTCTCCCCGCATCCTCTCCAAAATTTGGTATCATTTGTTCTCTTGATCTTAGACAGTCTGACTGGCATAAGAGGAAATCTTAAAAGTGGTTTTAATTTGCATTTCCCTAATTACTAATAATGTTAATACATTTTAAGATGCTTTTTAGCCATCTTTATTTCTTCTTTTGAGAACTCTCTGTTCAGCTCCTTAGCCCATTTTTTAATTGGGTTACTTATTGTCTTGATTCTCTGTGTTTTGAGTTTGTTATATATTCTGGGTATTAAACCTCTGTCAGGTGTGTCGCTGGTGAAGACTTTCTCCCATTCTGTGGGTTTTTTGTTCACTTCCCTGGTTGCCTCCTTTGATGTACAGAAGCTTTTCAGTTTAATGAGGTACCATTTGTTAATTCTTGACCTTGTTTCCTGAGCAATTGATGTCTGGTTTAGACAATCCTTTCCTACACCTGTATCTTGTAGGTTTTGCCAATGTTTTCTTCTAACAGTTTCAGTGTTTCAGGCTTTACATTGAGGTCTTTGATCCATTTGGAATGGACTTTTGTGCAAGGTAAAAATTTTTACTCTTAAGGTTGTTTGAGGATCTGTTCCTCAGGGGTAACATGGGCCTGGGAGGAGTCCCTGGCTCCTTTCTTTTATCAGTTCCGCCTAGGTGAAGATAAGTCAAAGGTCCTACTCGATCATGGCTGGCTTCGCTTGGAAGCATTGAGGACATGATTCCTCTGTGTTGACCCTCCTGTTTGTAGACTGGACACTGGTTCAAGTCTATCTCGTGGGGTCTCCTCGGCCTCCTTAATCAAGAGGACAGGTGACCCACCACCATTGTAGGACATTTTGAGGGAGGCTCATCGTCCCCTGGAACTAGTTGACCTAGGAGGGCAAGGAGGGAAAACTGTCCTTTATGTCCCTCTGACCAAATTAGTATAGGCCTCAAAGTATGTCTGTTAAACATCCAAGAAGGTTAGTTCCACCAGTCTGGTACTTTTAATTACTGTGTGTCATGCAGATAAATCTTGGGCAAAGACCAGTTGTTCTCAGATAAACCTTACCCAGACATATATTTCTTGATCTGGTATGTATAATTTGTCAGTAGGTTGTTGGACTAATATGGTTCCCTCTGGTTTTTAAAACTAGATAGGCATTATTTCTCACATTGTCTCACCATCCATCATGGTTTCCCCAATTAAGGTGCCCCAATTTTCTCCCTTTCTCCCTTAATAATACCCTTCTCCTATGGTCCTACCTATCTTGAGCTCCTTCTTTCCCTTTATCCCCTAGGTTCCTTGTATAGCCTTCCCTCCCCCCTCCCTTAAACTAACCCAATTTTTATCCATATCTCCCTTATTAAGACCTATTTCTACTGTTCTTCTCTTTCAGATTCTTTCTTTTCCTTTACCTCCCTGGTTCTTTTCCATTATCCTGGTTCAGGTAGTTATGTCTGGATACCTACTCACTTATCAGGATTTGTTTCTAGGATCCACATATGAGGAAGAACATATGTCGATTTTTTTT
>NW_008341172.1:1327190-1328585 GCF_000622305.1 Nannospalax galili | reverse complement strand
TTCTACAGGTGGAGATCCAGTTTTGCCAACACCATTTGCTGAACATGCTGTCTTTCCTCCAGTGAATGTTCTTGTTCCCTTTGTCAAATACCAGGTGGCTGAAATTGCACGTACTCATATTTGGGTCTTTAATTTTGTTCCATTGATCTATGGGTCTATTTTTGTGCCAGTACAATGTTGTTTTTATGACTATAGCTCTGTAATACATCTTAAAATCCGGTACAGTAATTCCCCCAGCATTGCTCTTAGCGCTCAGGGTTGTTTTGGCTGTCCGAGGTCTTTTGTGCTTCCATATGAATCTTAGGATGGTTTTTTCCAATTCTGTGAAAAATGTCATAGGGATTTTGATGGGCAGTGCATTGAATCTATAAATAACTTTTGGTAGGATGGTCATTTTCACAATATTGTCTTCCAATTTATGAGCACCATGAGCATGGGAGGTCCTTCCATCTTCTGATGTCTTCCTCAATCTCTTCCTTTAAGGATTTAAAATTTACATTGTAGAGCTCTTTAATATCTTTGGTCAGGTTTATTCTGAGATTTTTTTTTGCAGCTATTGTGAATGGGAGTGTTTCCATGTGCTCTTTCTCTGATGGCTTGTTACTGGTATACAGAAAGGCCACAGACTTTTGTAGGTTAATTTTGTAACCTGCCACTTTACTGGACATGTTAATAACTTCTACAAGCTTTCTGGTAGAATTTTTGGCATCTCTTAGATATAATTTCATATCATCTTCAAAAAGGCATAATTTGATCTTTTCTTTTCCAATTATTACTCTTTTAATTTCCTGCTCTAGTCTTATTGCTCTTGCAAGAGTTTCAAGCACTATGTTAAAGAGAAGTGGAGAGAGTGGACAGCCTTGTCTGGTTCCTGATTTCAATGGGAATGCTTCCAGTTTTTCTCCACTTGATATGTGCTGTGGGTTTGTTATATATGGCTTTAATTATGTTGAGGTATGTTCCCTACAGTCCAATTTCCTCTAGAACTTTGAACATAAATGCATACTGAATTTTGTCAAATGCCTTCTCTGCATCTATTGAGATGACCATGTGATTTTTGTCTTTGAGTCCATTTATATGATTAATGACAATTATTGACTTGTGTATACTGAAACATCCCTGCGTCTCTGGGATAAAAGCCTACTTGATCAGGTGAATGATTTTTTTGATGTATGTCTGTATGTGGTTTGCAAGTATTTTGTTGAGAAATTTTGCATCTATGCTCATTAAGGATATGGGTCTATAGTTTTCCCTTTTGGTTGTATCTTTATCTGGTTTTAGTATGAGAGTGATGCTGGCTTCATAGAAGGAATTTGCAAGTTCTCCCTCCATTTCTATCTTTTTGAACAAAATAAATAGTATTGGATGTAGATCTTTAAGTGTCTGATGGAATTC
>NW_008341172.1:1326055-1326533 GCF_000622305.1 Nannospalax galili | reverse complement strand
CCATTCATCATTCAGGTGTGTGTTGCTTAACCATGTGTTCATGTGGTTACTAGAGTTTTTTCCTGTGTTGATTTTAATCTTTGTTTCATTGTGGTTTGATAGGATGCTGGAATCATTTCAATATTTTTGTATTTGCTTAGGTTTGTTTTGTGCCCCAGTATATGGTCGATTTTGGAGAAGGTTCCATGGGGCACTGAGTAGAAAGTATGTCTTTTGGTTCTTGGGTGGATTACTCAGTAGGTGTCTGTTAAGTCTATTTGCTATATGGTATTGTTTAATTCATATGTCTCTCTGTTAACTCTCTGCCCTGTTGACCTATCTAATGGAGACAGTGGGATATTGAAGTCCCCCAGTATTAATGAGTCGGGATTAATCTGGGTCGAAATCCTGTAGTATTGCTTTTATGAAGTTGGGTGCACCAGAGTTTGGTGAATAAATGTTCATGATTGTAATATCTTTGTGATTGATTGTTCCTTTC
>NW_008341172.1:1303546-1325600 GCF_000622305.1 Nannospalax galili | reverse complement strand
ATACCTTCATTGGATTTCTTTCTGCAACCCCTTGGGTATAGTCATTCCTTTCTTCAGCTCTTTGTATTGCTTCCTGAACTCTCTGAAGGGCTGGTTTTGTGTACATGAATTACTTCAGCCTATTTATTTCATGGAAGATTTTTCTTTCCCCTTTGATTATAATAGATATTTTGGCTGGGTATAGTAATCTGGGTTGGCATCTGTAATCATTTAAAACTGGGAATACTTTGGTTCAGGCTCTTCTGGCTTTCATAGTTTGCACTGAAAAGTCAGCTGTAATACTAATGGGTTTTCCTTTATATGTGACTTGCTGTTTCTCTTTTGCAGCTTTCAGTATTGTCTCTTTGTTTTGTACGTGTAGTGTTTTTACTATGATGTGCCATGGAGAGTTTCTTTTCTGGTTCTGTCTGTTTGGTGTTCTATATGCTTCTTGTATTTGTATGGGCATGTCTTTCTTTAATTTGGGGAAATTTTCTTCCACGATTCTGTTGAAGATCTGGTCCATGCCATTGTCTTGGGATACTTCTCCTTCCTGTATGCCTATGATTTGTAAGTTTGATCTTTTCATATCTTTTCAAAGAACCAGATCTTGGATTCATTGATTCTTTGTATTGTTTCTTTGTTCTGATTTTATTAATTTCTGCCCTGATTTTTGTTATTACTTCTTGTCTGCTGGGTTTGGGTTTCATTTTTTTGTTGCTTTCCAAGTTTCTTGACTTGCAGTCTTAGGTCATTTATTTGGCCTCTTTCCAATTTTTTAATGTAGGTACTTAGAGCTATAAATTTCCCTCTTAGGACTGCTTTTAATGTGTCCCAGAGGTTGTGTTGTGTTGTATTGTCCTTTTTGTTGAATTACAGAAATTCTCTTATTTCTTTCTTAATTTCTCCTTTGTCTTTTCTGAATTCATTCAGAATTTTATCCCTATCTTCCTTCAGTTCTTTCTTTTTTTGTGTGTCTTTAGATTCACTGAATTCTTTTATCATGTTTGTAACTGTTCTTTTGAGTTCCATGTCCTGCATTATCTCTAGGGGGTTCTCATTGTACTCCTTTAGAGGACTATTTGTATTTATTTGGTAGGGATATGTTATTTTTGTTTTTCATGTTATTACTTTTTCTCTGTGGTTTTAACATGTGAACTTCTTTCGTAGTTTCTGTTTCTTGTGTGAGACTCAAGCCTTCAAGTTTAGGTCTGGTTCTTTTTGTAAACTTTATGTGTCTTAGTGGTTTACTGTTGGGGCATGAAAAGTTTGTTGGTCTAAGCTTCTGGTTCTCTCTTCTTATTTTATATTGGAGTGGCTGGATTGCTTTTGTCTTAAGGAGTTCCCACAGAGAACCAAGTCAGATGAGGATCAGATGCTCTCAGGCTTTTTCCTAAGGTCTGGATCCCTCCAGGAAAGATTTTGGCCTCAGAAATTTGGGGGTTGGACTGGCCTGGGAGCAGGGCCCAGGAAAGGTGCTGGTCTAGGGTAGCTGGTGGCCATGCCACCCAGAGATGCAAAGGGAGATGGGGGCAGGAAGAGGCCCCAAGGGCTCCTGAGGACTGCACTGACGAACTGGGTTGGTCTGGATGCAAAGGATCAGGAAGAGGAAAGGTCAGTCCTGGTGTCCAGGAGAGAGGCTGGAGGGTTGTGCAGCCCAGCGAAGCAGAGGGAGGTGAGGGCAGGATCAGGCCGAGGGCTCTGGGGAGAGAGGCTGGAGGGTTGTGCAGACCAGGGAAGCAGAGGGCGGGGCCAAGCCCAGAGAGCTCCTGGGGACCTGAGAAGAAACTGGGTTGGTCTGGATGCAAAGGATCAGGAAGCAGTGGTGGTTACCCAGGTGTCTGGGGCGCCAAGACAAGGAACGGGACATGACCCAGGCTAGGAGGAGAGATGGATGGGGGAGAAGGGAGGGTGAATGGGGCTGGGGGAGTCAAGATGTGGAGGGTGTGATCGACTTACCCTGGAGAGTGGCCTGCAAGTCGTGCAGGCCCAGGGAAGCAGAGGGAGGTGAGAACAAAACTTTGTTTTTTAATGTGGCAATTCTACAAAGAGATCTGGTTATATTTTTATTTTAGAACATTTGTGTATTTCTCCTATGAAGGCACTTTGTTTTGAGAAATTCAAGTACGTACACACATATCAGTTCCAATGTGAATGCCTTGACTTCAATAGAGTTGTTACACCACCACTCTCAGAAGTTTCCTAAAGCCTGAGACAGTGACATTAATATTTCTAGGAAATGGGGTTATTAATATTTCTAGGAAATGAGGAATGATGTGAGCGAATATCTCCTCTGGAAGGGCCATCAAGTGCATCCAGCAGCCACAGGCAAGGGCAGAACTAAAGCTTAATTCAGTGTTCTCCGGGTGAACCTCACATCTGTACAACATTCCTTAGAGGATGGAGAAGGATAGCAATAAGGCATAACATGCCTTCCTTGTTATAAGATGCAAACTGTTCTTTTCAGACTGCTCATAGGGAATAATGAACCTGGGAATTAAAAGCTTTAAACCTGTTAAAGAAGCAATATTAAGTTTGCTATAAATATAGCTGAAATAATCCAGACAGTTTTATGACCTTACACCCCAAATAAAGGTAAAATGCTAAATTCTTTCCCTAGAAATAGGGGTAAACATAGCTAACAGATGGAAGAGCTGAATGGAAATTTCAATAAAGAGGCCACAAAGAGGCATTTGTAAGCTTAGAGGTGCATGCATTAAAAAAAGAAGCTGAAAAATGGAACTTTGTTTTATTTTGATAGAGTGCCAAAACAGTACTGCATTCCTTAAAGAGTTGAATAAAGGATCGAGTTAGACTGGCCTTCTCAACACCTCGAGAAAAGCCCCCTTGGGTCTCATTTTGCTGGGACGACTGTTTATATGACAGGTAAGGGAATAATTCTGCTGGATTCTGTTACACTAGGGCCTCTGTGACCCCTAGGTCAAAAGAGCAAATACAAAAGTGACAATGTGGATAATTGCCTGTTTAGGATAATGGAATACTGATTGAAGTCAATTATTATAACACCTGAAAGATAAATGAGCTGATGTGAAAGGTTCAGGGGAGATGGCTGTGGAGTGAAGCAGGAGGCACCACACAGAGGGTGGCAGAGCAACAGAGGAATGCGTGAGGGGCAGGTTTCCTGACCTGGAGCTCACTCCAGCCTGGAGTAGGCCAAGATCTAAAGCAGGTTAGTTTGTAAAACATGCCGTAAAACAGAAATTCAGCCCCATGCTCCAAACTGCAGGATTAGAGTAACATCAGTTAACGTGGCCCTCCATTAATTTTCACTCTAACCTCTGAAGGCCTAGACTTGCCCCAAATCCATTAGTTTTGTCTGTCACTGGAGGGAACTTTCCCTTCCTGCCAGCCAGGAAAAAGCCTGCTGACGTTGGCAGCTCTGACCTCAAAGCGACAGCAACCCTGACCAGTGTGGGCCAGGACTGTACCAGTTTCACACTCAGAGCTTCACTCTTTGGATTCTCTTGTTTTTTCCTCTCATGGCAGAAAAGTCTCAAATGTTTTTCCAACCTCAACACTCCTGCTGCCCTCCCAGTTCAGGTTTCTTATTGCCAGAGCCTGGCCCTTCAAAGGCCTGCCTGTCACCTCGCAGGACTGGCGCAGCCTCCCAGGCTGTCCTCTGGGCCAAGTCTGATGGAGTGGGGGAGTAAGGAGTGGTGCTCATAAGGTCTCAGGGGGCAAAGAGCTTCACCCTGTTTACAAACGAGAGCAGAGGTGGTCACTACCGCCTGCCCCACAGCCTGGGTGTGGGACAGTCTTTCCAATAGCTCTCTCTGTGGTCATGCCAGAGGTTTTCTATTCAAGATTCAAGATGGCACTTGCTGGCAAACTTCAGAGGTGGGAGTCTTGGTCCGCAGTACACCCCCTGAACCTTGATGTAGCTCTAAGCCTTCTGATCAGTCTTGATGACACAGCTTCCTGACAAGGACAATCAGCATGCTTGCAAGCCTCCCGGTGGATTTCAGATGACCTTGCTGAGGCTGGAGCTCACACTCCAGGGAGTTAAAAGACCAAGATTCAGCTGGGCCTCTTTCTCCAGCTCCTCTCCAAAAGTGACCACTATTAACTGGGACTGTGAGTGACCCAAGAAATTTTTAGAAATGAAGGCTTTGGTAGGAAAGCTTTTTTAAAAAGACTGAGTGCAGTTTTCCAGTGAGAAACAATAGGACACATCGGACCCTTGAGGACACCCCCATCTCACGCACACATGCCTATGCAAAAAACGAATGCCTTCTTAAAGGAAATCTCTTGTTGCCTGCCCCCAGAAGAGCATCTAAGCAAGAGCTGAGCAAGTACACCTCAACCACGTGTGCTAATTTCTGATAGGTGTAATGAAAACACCACCAGTCAAATTCAATTTCTTCTTTAATTTATTTAGGGCCACAGATTTAATTAAACTAAGTCTCTGTATTTTCATTGCTCAGAACCCTGTGGAGGAGTCAGACCTGTAAATGGAACATCAGCAGACATACCGGGCTGGTACCAAAGCTGCTGGACAAAATCATTCTTCCCCAGAGTCCTGCCAAGGCTTGTTCAAGGATCTTTAGGTAGTATGACTCCAATTTTGGGTTTAGTCTTCTGAGGATACAGCCGTCCCTACCACTCCTGCAGGCCAGTAGCCATAGGGAAAGAAGCATATCTTTTGAAAAGATGAGGATGAGTGTTGAGTATAAAAAGAATCATGCTTAATACACTCCTCTGTTTCTGGCCTATTGCTGGCCTAGAAGCAAATATTTTTGATAATTGTATATGTGAATATAAGCTCTGTTTTCCAAATAATGATTTCTAATCCTTTTGGAGATGTGTGACTTTGGGCAAATTGCTTACTTCTTTGTGTCCTTGTTTCCTCTTCTATAGAAAGGAGGTAACGGTGTCACGGATTATTGTTAGGATTAAATCACACTTCTTAGCAATAAGTGGCAACAACTGCTATGACCACAAGCATGCCTGAGACACAGTGAGGTTCCTGAGAAGTATTTCCATTGGCCCATGAGTGGGTCAGAAAGCCCCCCTCCATCCTGTCCCCTCACTCTCCACTTCTCAGGGCTCCCAGTAATATTTATCCTGTCCGTTATACACAGGAACTGTCCCCTCACTCCCCACTTCTCAGGGCTCCCAGTAATATTTATCCTGTCCATTATACACAGGAACTGTGACAGTCATTGGTAAATGATCTCTTTCCCTCCTACTCCACACTCTGAAGGAATGGGCAGCCCTGGCATGGGGCATCCATCTGGCCTGCCTGACAAGAGCAGAGGGCTGCTGCTCTCCTCCTCTGCCCATGTATTGGTATCAGCATGGAACAGTTGACTTCACTGCCACAGGCTGCATGTTGCACGCATGCCTAACAGTGGTTTGAGTATTTGATGGGATGGCAGACCCAGAGAAGGGCTTACCATGCTACATTGCATTAGTGTTTGCTTAGGGGAAATTTCATTTAATTGAAGGCACTGAATAAACCTGAGACGGAGACTTACACACAAGCCAAGGAGAGGTTTATGGGCTCAACATATTTGAAGTAGCATAGTTTCTCCAAGTGTCTTTGTCATGCATAAATCTAAAATTCTCACATCAATGACTTAAATTTTAAACACTAGAAACAAATTTTTATTTCCCTTTCACATCTCAATTGGAACATTTCTGCAGAAAGCGAGTTATGGGTAGACAAACACTGACCTGTGCTGTAAAATCCCCATGTTGACAAACACTCGCCATAGTGGGAAATCACTGGCTTTCAAAAGGCAGGAATCAGAGAGAGAGCACAAAAACCTGCTGCTTAATAAAAGCTCTCTGTTAACCAATGATAAGCAAGTGGTTTCCGGCTTTGGGGCCTAGGGGCGGGCCTCCTCCTGAGGCCTCTCTGGCCCTGCCAGGCACTCTGTGTCCTTCCCTCTAGGTGCCTTGTGCTGACTCAGGTCCTGGGCAAGGGACAAGGCTCGGTGTGAGTTCTGTTGTTGCTGCTAGTGGACCTTTCTGGTTGGTGTTCTCTCTGGAGTGGGTTTCTAGTGCATGTTACCAGGGCCTTGGTGAGAGCTGCTCTGCTTTGCTCAACCAGTTGGCTCTGCCTGGCCTCTCACCTGCTCCCCACAGGGTGTTTGTTGCCTCTTGGCTTCAGGTGGGTCTAGTGCCTATGGCTAGAGGCCAAACTCTAGGGCTGGTTCCTCTACTGTTCCAGGCCAACTTTTGTTGCAGGGTATGTTCCCTGGTCTCCTCATGTAAATCACACTGGTGGCTCTTCCACATGGACTGAAGCCTACAGAGTTGTCAGGTGGGGGAATAACATCCTGCTGTGACTCCTCTGGAATGAACCCTGCTAGTTAGAACTTCCTTTCCTTTCAATTTAGCACTGAAAGATGAGTCACCAGATTCCAATATTCTTAATGGTCCTGGGGCCTTTTTACAGCTCTATAGATTGTAGGAATAGTAATTTAGGAGTGGCACAATCCTTTCAAGCTAATTTTTTCCCCCAAAGTTGATTTTCAGAGAATCCCAGCTGTCCTGAAATACTGATGAGCAGGGTGTAATAGGCTAACTTCAAACATGAATCCCAGTCCTGGGTGGAGCTGCCAAGTTCAACAGACTGCACAGCAACAGGCTGTTGTGCTTGGATCAAGAGGATCTGAGTCTGGAGGCAGGCTTGAAACACAACAGATTTTATTATGAGTAAAATTAATTCAATGGAATTCTATTGAAACTGCAAGGGGCAGGAGAGAGATCCTGTCCTCTTTAGTCCAGACTAGCAAAATTCCATCCAATTCTCTCATTTACTTCCTCACTCTAACTTAGCCCAAAAGAAAATTCTAGTAAATTACCCAATTAATATATATTTAAAAAGCAAAAAGGGGCCATAAAGTAGTCACAGAATCACACCTAAAATAGGTGAACACTAAGAGATACTTTTGCAGTTACACACCGCAACTTAAAACTTGTGAACATTCATTTTCTTCAGCAAGTTTATTTATTATCTCATCAGAGGTCAGGAAAAGCTCCAGAACCTTAATCTTCTAATAATTTCTTTCAAGTTTCTGGTTTTTATTGGTCCTAACAATTGCTCTAAATTCAGGTTTTTATTGGTCCTAACCAATAAAAAGCTAAATTTAGAGTAAATGAGACCACATCAAACACAAATTTTGTATCACCCACAGTGAGATGAAAGGTCTTCACTAGGAGAGCTTGGACAGAAATGCCTCACAGTTCCATGTCTGACTCTTGTACTTGCTCAGTCTAACTCAATCTTGGCAAAGATAAGCATTAGGAATTATCAGGAAGGGATAAATAAGCGTGAAATGGCACTGTAGATCAGAGCGAAATTAAATATCTATAAAACACTTTTGCTAAATTCTTATAGTGTGGTTGGCATGGCCAACCCACATGGCATCTTATCTCCAGTGCAAGCCTGGGAAAGTGGTGTTGCTATTTCTCAGAAAGAGCAGAGAGGCTAGTACCTGGGAAGTTGGATTGTGAACAGATTACTAATGGACCTGTCCTTGCTGTGTGAAGTCTTTCTTCTGAGGATGCCTGGGACTGGGAACAGTGACATTTTAATTGTCCATACCCTTAGGTAGTCCCTACAAAACTGTACACTCCCTGAGGACAGAATAGTGCTTTGCTGACTTCTATCTCCTTCATGCCCAACTCAATAAATACCAGATGAACAATAAAATCCCAAAGTTAGGATCCACACATACCCCAAACCAAAGGAGATGATTCTCTTACTCTTAAAATTATGAAATTTGAATAAAGTTTCTGAATCAAAGTAATAAAATAGGTATTACATTTACTAATTTTTCTTATTCCTTAGGAATAGTTGTTTTAAAAAGAAAATGACCATGTCACTGGAATAGATACAACTTAGTCATTTTAATATCTGGCAATTTTATTATAGAGAACACATGAAAATATTAGGTACAAGCTATCTGACAATGCAGCTTACTCCTTCATATTAATGTGCTTCAGATGCACACACCAAAAACTCACAGGCTTTTTGGTGTTTTCTGACAGAAAAGACATGAGACGTTCGGGTGATGATAGTTTGGGTGAATTATAAGACCTTGTCCTTTCTACCTCTGGAGTTGTGATGACTGGGCAGGCTGTTATGCTTTATGAATGGGCCAGCCTGAAAAAAATCAAGACCAAAACCAAACAAACAAAAAAACCACCAACCAAGGAAACCTCTGTAGTGTGCCTCAACACCCACAAAACAGCAGGAAGTTAAGTCTGCTGTAATCAATGATATATTTCCCTCTTTTTATCTTTCCTTTTGGCTTTAGTGGTGCTGGGGATCCAACACAGGTCTTCACTCATGGAAGGCCAGTGTTCTACTGAGCTACTCTCAGTCCCTAAAAGGCACCCTTTATACGTGATATGTCTCTTTAAAAAGGAAATTTCTAAGCATGCTAGAATTGATAGGGAACATTTCATCTGCACATGTTCATGATCCCTCCTTTGCTCTGGCCAGGATATTCAGGGTCTGTCTGATCCTAGGTCTACCTGCTGCTGAAAGGAGAGCAGAGATGAGAGTCAGAACAGACAAAAGAGCTGTGGGTCTGGTAGGGTCAGGGCAGAATGTGAGGTAGAGAGGGATTTTTAAAAAATTACAGGTCTCTTGAAGGCAGATGGGTAAAGAAAAGCCCTGGGACACATGACTCTGCCTTGTGACTGACATCCGTTTGTCACCTTTCCTAGAGAATACAGAAAAGAATAAAACCACCTCCACTGCTTCCATGGAGTTGGACTCAGGCTTCTTTCAGGCTGTGCCTAGTTAAGACAGATACATGACAGCTGGGATTTCTTTGTACTACATGTAACACAGACTGATTTTATTCTTTGATTTATTATAAATACGTCTTTGCGGATGTCAACAATGAACCAACACAAATTAAAATTTCAACCCTCCATTGAACATTACTTCTCAGGAAGCACTGAGAGAAAAGATTTCCACAGTAGCTTCAATATAAAAATAATCTTGTGTTACACCACTAATTTCTCTCTAAAAAAAAAAAAGCAGTCAAATGAGGCAAAGACAGACAGTCTAAATGACTCTGCAGTTTAATGAGGCAAAGATGGACATAAAGATGTATGGGATATGCTGCAGCAATATCTCTAAGTCCTAAAATATATGTCAGTGCATTATTTTCTGGTAGGGAACTTTATTAGTCAAGTAGGATTAGGGATATAATTCATGAAGCTCTTTGTTTGGCTATAACAAACCCAGATGGTTTATAATTGAAAAATAATATTAAAAGATGTTTTTATTTAAAGTCTTAATAAATCTTTAGCACGGACTAAAAAAACCTAGAGCTATAGCTAGTGGGTTAAGAAAAATGCTAGCAAGTAGCAAGAAAAAATAGTTTTATCAGATGAGTCATAAGTATATACAATGTAAGCTATATTGTAAAAGGATACATTTTAGACTTCATTTCCTAAAATGGAATAATTTAACCATAACCATGACTAGCAACTGGGTGCCATTATGGTCATTCTGTAAAACTTTCTTCTTTCTGAGTGACAGCACAGAAAAACTATGCTAAAAAATTCTTAGTTTTAAGATTACCATTGTGGACAACATCTCCTCATAGACAAATACATTTCCAACAATATGGTCAGATGTGTAGTTCCAGAACAGCTTCTGAAACTGTGACTCCATAAGGGGTGGTGTAATTAAATGTGGAGGTCACAAAAAAAATTGGCAACAATAAAAAGTTTCTGAAGATTCAACAACCCAAGCCAAATTAATTCAAAATCAAATGTGTAATGAACCTGAGGTGTTTGTGGTAGCACTCATCCACGCTGCATTCACCTGAGTACTGGGCACTCTCAATGTTGTTAGACTGCCCAAGACAGCACTTCCTGAGACACCTCAGCTCAGAGTTTTACATGCAAAATCTTCTGTTTTTATAGAAACAGAATGGTTTAATTATGTAAAGCAAAGACTTTTATTATTTTCATATTGCTATTCTTCAGCGTGTATCAAATCAATACATCTTTGGATTGTATTATTTAGAAAGTCGATTTTCAAAATGCCTTTTGAGTTATTGACTTGTGTTTCATAGAAAAGTTATTATTTAATAATAACTTTGGCTTGGGATTAGGAAAGAATTCCCAGTAATTTCTGAAATGATCTTAAATACTTTTTCCATTTTATACTACATCTTTATGGGAAATGATGCTGCTCTCTGCATTGACGACTATAAAGTAAAAGTATCAATCAACTCTGAAAAGCACTGTAGGAGCTCTATGTCCCGCAGTATCAAATATCCAGCCAAGATTTAATACTTTATGTAAAAGTAAACAAGCACATCTCTGTCATTAGTATGCAAATCTGCTGTCATTTTCAATAAATACTAAAATTCTATGTATACCAAAGAATAATTCAAAAAATTGTTTTTGAGATAAGGTTTTACTATACAGCCCTGGCTGGCCTGGAACTTACTATGTATACCAGGCTGTCCTCAGACTCACAGAGACCCACCTACCTGCCTCCTGAGTGCTGGGACTAACAGTGTGTACCACCACACCCCACTAAAATAAATTTCTTTAGGGTTTATTATCAATGTTTGATTTCTATATCTATTTTATATACCTATATACTAAGGACCATGTAAAAGTTCCTTGGGCAGAAAGAAGTCATGACTGGAAAAGTTTAAGAAGCCTCGTCCTAGAGAAATAGTCCATGAGGTCATCCAACAGTACACCACTGAATGTAACTAATATATCTGCCCTGATTATATTCCACTATAACAGAGAAAACCCTGAAATCTTCTTAACACAGAGATGCAGTTAGTCATACATGTAATTTTAAGGTTTCTAGTAGCTACATTATAAAAACAAAAGAAATGGGTGACATGAGTTTAATGTTAATCTAATATATCCAAAATATTATCATTCCAACTTGTAATTCACATAACTACTGAGATTTTTAACTTATTTATTTATTTTTGGTTGTCTTTGAAGTCCAATGTGTATTTTACATTTATAACATGCCAGACTATGTCAGACTAGCCTCATTTCAAGTGCTGAATAGCCACAGTTACCTGTAACTACAGTGCTAGAACTAGAGGGCAGTTTTACAAAATAGCATGCTCTCTCTGTTCTTGTTCTCCTCAATCCAACTGGATATTTTTTAAAATTTATTTAATAACCACATAATTAGTAGAAGCATTTCATTACAACAGCATTGGCATATTCAATAAGAGTTTCCAGAGCAAAGATGCATCTACTTCAAAATTGGCTGTAAATTTTTAGGTTCACAGTGTTGAATTAATACAGTTATACATTATTGTACTCAGTATAAATCCTATAAGACATAAAATTGAATAAGGTTTTAAATCTCTATTACATTTTAAAATATACTGTCCTTAACTCCAATTCCAGAGGAATCTGAAGCCCTCTTCTGACCTCCATGGCACTGCACAACATGGGTGCACTCACACGCAGGCAATACACTCATACACATAAAATAAAAAATAATAAAAAAAATATTTTAAAAATATACTGTTTCATACCAGCTGGATATTTAAAGATAGTCTTCCATGTGCTGATTCAGAAGCTAGGGTCCTTTCAGCCTGTGTATCTTTCCACCTTGAGGGGTTCAGAGACATTTATTTCCAATCAATGAACAGGAAAAGAGAGGAAGAAGAAAGATTGGAAGTGACCAGTGCCATTCTGCTCTAAATAAGCACCAAGAAATACTCCTGAGGGAACAACCCATATGGCAGAGATCTGTAGATAGAGTCTGTGATGACCAATCTTGGTGGTCAACTTGATAAACCTGGGAAGATGGAGCCTTGTTCAAGAGCTGCATCTACCAGAGTGGCCTGTGGGCATGTCTGTGGGGCATTTTCTTGATTGCTAAGTGACTCAGGAGGGCCCAGCCCACCTTGGGTGGTGCCATCACTAGGCAGGTGGGCCTGGGATGTATAAGAAGGGCAGCTGAATGTGAACCAGGAGCAGGCCAACAAGCAACATTCCTCAGCATTCCTCCATATTCCTTCTGCTCCTGCTTGAGTTCCTGGCCTGACTTCCGTCCATGACAGATTGTGACCTGGAAGCATAAGATGAAATAAACCCTTTCCTTCCCAAGTTGCTTTTCGTCATGGTGACGAAACAGAAAAACAACAATAACACAGCAACAGAAAAACAAATGAGGATATAGTCCAAATCTCTTATCTTCTTCATTGGTTAAGACAAAACCTTGTTCATATGAAGTTGCCAATGTTTCAATCCTGACTTGTTTCTGATTCTTTATCTGAGAGAAGATAAGTTCCCTAGTGGTGTGTTGGTGTGCTTCAAGTTTAACATTCTGGATGAGAGCATTTTTACTACTGGAGGGCACATGGGGCACTTGTGTAATAACTGTGTGCGCTAAGATTCGGATCTGAACCATAATCACTCAGTGGGACTGATCCATAGAAGGGACTCTGGTGAATTACTTATGGTATAGCTGAAAAAAAAACAAAACCAAAATTTAGTTGCCTAAAACAACTGTTCTCATGTCTGTGAATTCTTTGGGTTGGCAATTTGGACAGAATTACTGTATGAAGTCTGACTTGATAGATGCTGAAGTTGGTGGTCAGAATCATTGGAAAGATGGCTTATATATGTGTGGAAGTCAATGTTGACTGTCCGCTGTGGATCTTAGCAGGACCTCCCCCACCCCCCAGGATTCCTCATGTGATAGTAGATAGATCCCCATCCAAGTAGGTCAGCTGAGACCTGCATCGCTTCTGATGACTTTGTCTCAGCACAGGGAATCCAGCCAAGGGAAAGACACTTTGGAAGAGTGAGTAGGATTACAGAGATGTCTGCGATCACTATTGTTGCTATTACTCGTGCTAGCAACTAGACCAAAGTGTGCACACTGTGGGTTTAAGAAGGGCTCTGATCACTACTCACCATCCACAACCCACTTACTCCCATGGAAAGATGAAATGTCCTTGGTGAAAATGACCTTTGTTCCTGAAACAAAGCCAAACTCAAGCACTGAGTGTACTGATGCAGGACCTTAGAGGCCCAAAGGAGTGGTTCAGTCAGACAGCTGAAGTATTGGATGAAGAGTGAGACGGCAAATAGGAGCAGGGTAAAGGAAAACACCCAGCTAAAACCAGTACACTACTGTCTCTTCATGATGCCATGGTGCTGCCTGGGAGTCTGTGTGCCTTGGACAGTCTGTGTAGGAAGCTCAAGGTCATATATCCTTCAGAGAACAATGCCATTTTAATAAGAGCTCTACAAAAAGTTCAATAATGCAGTAAAACAGAAGTGCAACTTAATTCTTTAGTCATCAGGGTTGGCAATTATGATCTAGAAGAATGGAAATGGCAGTCACAGCAACAAGTATCCAGCTAGTCTAAGCAGGGATCCCAGGAGGCCAAGCCTGAGAAATCAAGGCCAGCAGGCTGGGACAAGAGCACAGATCCATTTCTGGGAGTGGGATTCAAAGACTGTGGACAGAGGCCCAGTCACATGGCCAGGCTGTGAGGCCTGTCAAAGCTTCCTGGGTAGAAGGAAGATGTCAATAACCCAGGTTCATGAGTTATTTACTCAGGTAAAAACCTGAATTCTGGGCCTTTACCTCTGGGCAAGTGTTCTACTCATGTGTTCCCTGGATGGGAGTTGAGTAGTAAGCTTCCTACGGACTGAGCATAGCAGGGGCTTTTATTGTGAAAGCAGGGGTCTGGTATATTCCAAATGAGACACTGCACTATGAAATTACTACAATTAAGGAAATGTATCAACAATTTGTACATTTTTATTATTTACAGTAATTTGAAAATAATTTCACCAGAATATGAAAAAGGAAAGAATAAGTATTGATTTCTCAGAAAAACAAATGTAACCAAGGAGCTAACTATGGTGTTTATGAAGCCTGAACTACGGGACACTGAAAAGTCTCCATCACTCTACTACCCACTCACCCACAGTGATGGCCCATCAGCAAACACAGCCCTGCAGTTACTCATGACTCTCCATATTCACTGGGGTAAAACAAAATGAAAGTTTCCGACTTAATAAAAACAAAAGGCTAATAGACTTGAACATTTACTGCATTTTGGGGGGCATGCCTTAGTCTCCCCCGGCTAAGTTGCCATCATATAAATCAGACCCTTAAGTTATCATTGTTATAGTAGTAATAAAAATAATAATAAAAGTACTGTGAGGTCAGAAAAGTCAAAAACAGACAGAAAAAATGGGAAAGGCATAAAACAAAGTAGAAAAGAGCAGCTAGAATTGTTAAGAGCTCAGGTACTGTACCGCCACGTGTCCTCAGCAGGAGGGGCTGCCACTGTTGTTTAATTTAATGAGCCTCCATGTAAATTCAAGCTGCTACCCATGCAGTAAGTCTATCTTGGAGCACAAGAGACCCCTTCTCATCAGTGTTCTGACCTGCTGCCATAAAGGAGAAGTTCATGTACAATAAGAGAAAAACAGACCTTGAAACGGTCATTTGGACTTAAGTTGCCTATTTTTATATTAATATTAATTGGTTTGACTTTTGTTGCAAGAAAATTAACCTGTAAAGTCTCTCAATATAGATACATGAAAATGGAAGAAGAGCAAACCCTGGATACTCGAAACGTTTTTAATGGGGAGGTGTAAAGACGTTCAGAATTTAGAATCTAGAATAAAAATGAAGCCTAAATAAGATCCAAAACCTGCCCCAAATCAGTGAATGGAGAAAAGAAATAATTTTACATGGAATGTTTTTCTTGTGGGACGTACACTTTTGTAAACACCTTGACTCTTAAGTCTTGATGGCTGTCCTGAGGTTTCTAAAGCAAGGTATGTATAGAACACTGAAATGCAGAGGCCACCTGGTGACTGGGCCAGAATAGTGGGGGGCAGCACAGAGGAGGAGAAGGTGGCCTTGGCGCAGCCAGGCTGGAGGCCCAGTCCTGCCTCATGCTCTCTGTCTAACCTTGGCAGGTTGCTTACCCTCAGTTTCAGTTGCCCAGATGTCAGGTTGGAATATTAATGCACAGAGGTCAGAACAGGCAATGAGGAAAGGCTTGGCAAATAAGGAAGTAGCAGGCATTGAGAGGAAATCATGAGTCATAAGCAAGGGAGACAGAGGCAGAAACAACTAAGGCCATGGTCTGGAGGGCGATCCAGAGTTCAGACTGGGGAGGTAGAGGAATGGGAACAGGTGTGGAGGATAAGAAGAAAACTGCACAGATGTCAGCTGCCTTAGCATACCCAGCACCGCACTGCAGTCTTCAACTTCTTCAAATTAAAAAGAACAGGGCCATCTAGGGCCCTTTTTATCTGTCCTTAGAAGGGGCATCAATCCGGTGCTTCTTGGTAGCAATGTCTGAGAAGATCTGGTTGGAAATGGTAGAAGAGAGGCAGCAATGAGGGGTGGAGAGAGAATAAGGTCTCAAGTGATGATGTCATTGCTGCTGAAAAGACAGCAAGAGTTTTTATAGAAATTTTCCTTTTCTATAAACCTCTAATCCAGGCCCAGTTTTTGGACTTAGTCATTAAAAAGTTCCAAGTTCCTCAGCTGCTGGAATGTGGCTCAAAGGGTGTCAATGGAACCTAGCACCCTACATTTTAGGTCAAATGATTGTAACTCTTAAGAACTGCGTATCTGATTTGAATTGGCCATCTTAGAGTTCTGGATGTCCTTTCACATCTCTCAATGTATTAGTTCATCTTTGCACTGAAGCAACAGTGAGCACCCAGAGACTGTATTGCAGGCACAGTCCCCAGCAAGACAGCTCTTACTCTGATGCTAGTCACAAATACAGAGGGCCTCAGCCACCTAAACTCACCAACTCACTACATATAAAAGGGGGTCTCCACAATACCCTCAGATTTCATAATTGGTTCCCATGACTCACAGGACTCAGGAAAGTACTACACATACTATGAATTTCACTAGAAAGCAAACAACTCAGAAGTAGCCAAATGAAGTCTGGGTGGTTCTGTATGCTCAAGATGCACTCCATTCCTGCTGTATTGATGCATTCCCTAATACGTAAGGCCCACTAGCATCATATCCAGAGTTCTTTCTAGGGCTTCATATCCTAGTCATACCTATTTTAGCCAATGGCCATGAGGCTGAACTCATATCCAGGCCCTTTACTCTCCAGGGGTCTAGAGCGTAGGCTGACCTCACGTCTACAATGCCCCAACCATTTAGGGACACAGGTGGTCTTTCCAGTAAGACCAGTCCTGGTCTTAAAACCACCTACAGGGCCTCTTGTGAGCAAGAGATACTCCCATTATTCAAAAATTCCTATGGAGTTACTTATTCTCCCTTCCAGGAACCAGGAAAGAGGCAAAACAACAATAGTAATTCTTCCTTCTCCTGTTTTAATATACAGCCCAGGATAGCTTAAACTTGTAATCTTCCTGTCTCCGTTTTTTAATGCTGTCATTACAGGAATGTTATCACCATAGCCAGCTGCTAAATCCTTTATTTTGCTAGTTTTAGAGAGAATTGGATAAAACATCATAACTGTATCTTGCTGCTGGTAATATACAAAGTATAGTGTTAGCACTTTGAAAAGTAGCACATCACACCAGGCATGGTGGCACATGCCTTTAATCCCAGCACTCAAAGGCAGAGGCAGGTGGATCTCTGTGAGTTTGAGACCAGCCTGGTCTACAAAGCGAATTGTAGGCCAGCTGGAGCTACAGGGAGACGCTCTCTCAAAAAGACCCCCACCCCCCCAAAAAAAAACCCAGTAGTACATCACGTCACTCCTATGGCTTCTGTAACTAAAAGCCATTGGTGATATGCTGGTATATTTTATCAATTTCCTCATATTAAATCTTTATAGATTTTTCATGTTCTATGCATTTGCTGCTACTGAAGTTTGTTTCTGATGAAACAGTTTTCTTGTCAAGAAAGCCAGCAATACGTCAGTGCTTTCGTAATGGACTGACAATAACCAACACTAGAGACATTATTAAATTCTTTGTTTACAAACAAGCAGGCTGAGATTTACTGAGGTTTGAGGAATCAGTCCAAGCTTATGCAGACAGTGGTAGAGTTGGCTTTTAAACTTAGTTTGATTTCAGAACCTGAACTTTTACTGCCATTGGTTTGTTTACCTATTTCAAAGGAATCAATTTTATAAGTCATATTTTCTGTGAAGTTTCCAAAATTTCCAAAATATTCAGGTTTTTAATAGTACTTACAATTGAAATTAAACTTGAATTTTCATCTGTATCCAAACATAACAAGGGACATGTGGTTTTAAATGAGTTTCACTTCACCCAGACAATCCTGATGTAAAGAAGTTCTGCTTTTACCTCCTTTTACCTCTTGTAGAAGGTTGAAGAATGTCCCCTCAAATGGTCTGTACCTTGACTCTCTAAGCAGTGAAAATGTTACCTCACAGGGCAGAAAGGGTTTTGCAGAACTGAAGGATTTTGAGTAGGGGAGATGACACTGGTTGCCTATGTAAGCCCAATGCCATCCAGAGCTGTAAGAGACTTGGGAGGGTCACAGAGGGCAGAGAAGAGAAAGTGATGACTGAGTAGAGGATGGAGGGTATACTATGTAAAGAATATCCCAAAAGGCAAGGAAAAAGATTGTGCCCCATGGCCTCCAGAATGTGTTCAGCTTTACTAAAGACTTTTTTTTTTTTTTTTTTTGGTTTTTTTGAGAAGGGGTCCCTTTATACCCCCAGCTGGTCTGGAACTCAATATCTAGACCAGGCTGGCCTTGAACTCACAGAGATCCGCCTGCCTCTGCCTCCCAAGTGCTGGGACTAAAGTAAAGACTTTGATTTTAACCTGCAAGAACCATTAGACTTTTGATTTTCAGAACTGCAAGCTGATGAATTTGTCTGTGTGTATAAATGTGAGTGGTGATGGTGGTAGTGGTTGGGGATCAGCCTCTGGACATCATGCTAAAATATTCTACTACTGGGCCATATCCTTAGCTCTGCTTATCTTAAGTCTGCATGAGTTGGCCAAACAAAGTTTATATTGAGTGTCTCAGTTTAAGATATCCAAAAATATTTTTTTCACCATTTCTCAGGCTTAAAATCTAAGATCACAGTGCAAGCTAGTATGGTGGATTCCCAGTTTAAAAAAAAAAAAAAAAACAAACTTTTTCCTGGGAGACAGCCTTCCCTATGTCCTCGTATATCTTCGGAAGTCTCTGCCTCTGATAAAAAGGCCATTAATCCCATTATGAAGTCCCTACCCTCATGACCCCATTTAACTGTACTGATCTCCTAAAGGCCCCATCTCCAAAAACCTTTTTTTTTCCCCAATGGGAGTTAGGGCTTCCCACATGGATTTCAGGGAAATATAATGCAATCCATAGTAGTGTTGTTTCAAGTCACTAAGTTTCTGGTAATTAATTACAGTGGCATTGAGAAATCAACATACTTCTTTCTTTTCATGAAAGAAATTAAGGGGCTAGAGAGAGGGCTCAGTGGTTAAAAGCACTGGCTGTTTTTACAGAAGACCTGGGTTCAAATCCCAGCACCCACATAGTGGTTAACAACTGTCTATAACTCCAGTTCCATGAGATCCAACACCCTATTCTGTCCTCCATGGGCACTGCATGACATGGGTTCACTTACACACATGCAGGCATAACACTCATACACATAAAATAAAAATTAATTAGTTAATAACTTGTCTACTCTTTCAAGACTACAATGTGCATCTTAGAGATTTTAGTAGAAATGAATGCTAAATATATTTTTCTTACTATTGTCTACATCATTATATTAGAACAATATATTAGCTGTGATGAGAATTTCAGTACATTTTATCATAGATTAGTATATAACTTAGGCAATAATAGTCAAATTGTATTGCTTTAAAATTAATTCTTAACCTAATCAAATATTACATGAAAGCTAGTCATTAGGAAAGAAGCTTCCAGGTCAGCGCCCACTTGATTCTCCATGTTTTATGACTCAAGTATGTGCTGTCTTCTCAACAAGCTCTGGAGGGAGTCAACAGCAATGGCAATAGCCCGTAATGTCTGGGAGTCAATGGGATCCCACTGGCCAATAACGCAAAGAGAAGTAACCCATCCCTGGTACTGGGGTTTTGGGTTTTTATTTGTTAGGATGAGGTATCTAGTTGGGGAACTGTCCCCATGATGGCTATCCAACACCTTATTCCTTCTTTTACCCTACTTCCCCACCCCTCAACCCCACCCCATTTAATCCTTTCTGTATCATTTTTCCCCCCTTACCCATGGTCCCTTACCAGTTTCATAGATTCTAGGGCTATTCTAAGTGAGAACACTTATCTAAAAACTCAAAGCTAGGACTGGAGAGATAGCTCAACAGTTAGAAGTACTGTCTGCTCCTGCAGAAGACCCAGGTTTGGTTCTAAGCACCCACAATCTAGCTATCTATAACTCCAGTTCCATGGGATCTGAAATCCTCTTCTGGTCTCCATGGACATTGCATGTATATGGTGAACTTACATATATGTAGGCAAAACACATAAAAAATAAAAATAAGTAAATACAATATTTTAAAAAAAAGATTCAGAGCTAATATCCACATACATGAGAAAACATGATGTTTATCTTTCTGGGTCTGGGCTACCTCACTCAGGATGACTACCTGCGAATTTAATAATTTCATATTCTTAATAGCTGAATAGTATTTCAGTGTGTAAATGTAACACATTTTCCCTATCCATTCATCAGTTGATGGACATCTAGGCTGTTTCCATATATTAGAACAATATATTAGCTGTGATGAGAATTTCAGTACATTTTATCATAGATTAGTATATAACTTAGGCAATAATAGTCAAATTGTATTGCTTTAAAATTAATTCTTAACCTAATCAAATATTACATGAAAGCTAGTCATTAGGAAAGAAGCTTCCAGGTCAGCGCCCACTTGATTCTCCATGTTTTATGACTCAAGTATGTGCTGTCTTCTCAACAAGCTCTGGAGGGAGTCAACAGCAATGGCAATAGCCCGTAATGTCTGGGAGTCAATGGGATCCCACTGGCCAATAACGCAAAGAGAAGTAACCCATCCCTGGTACTGGGGTTTTGGGTTTTTATTTGTTAGGATGAGGTATCTAGTTGGGGAACTGTCCCCATGATGGCTATCCAACACCTTATTCCTTCTTTTACCCTACTTCCCCACCCCTCAACCCCACCCCATTTAATCCTTTCTGTATCATTTTTCCCCCCTTACCCATGGTCCCTTACCAGTTTCATAGATTCTAGGGCTATTCTAAGTGAGAACACTTATCTAAAAACTCAAAGCTAGGACTGGAGAGATAGCTCAACAGTTAGAAGTACTGTCTGCTCCTGCAGAAGACCCAGGTTTGGTTCTAAGCACCCACAATCTAGCTATCTATAACTCCAGTTCCATGGGATCTGAAATCCTCTTCTGGTCTCCATGGACATTGCATGTATATGGTGAACTTACATATATGTAGGCAAAACACATAAAAAATAAAAATAAGTAAATACAATATTTTAAAAAAAAGATTCAGAGCTAATATCCACATACATGAGAAAACATGATGTTTATCTTTCTGGGTCTGGGCTACCTCACTCAGGATGACTACCTGCGAATTTAATAATTTCATATTCTTAATAGCTGAATAGTATTTCAGTGTGTAAATGTAACACATTTTCCCTATCCATTCATCAGTTGATGGACATCTAGGCTGTTTCCATTTCATAGTGCTGGAAAGTGCTATGCATTACTGGAGGAGAAAAACTGATCACCAATCTTGCTTAGTTGTGAACTTTACAAGCTACAAAAATGACTGAACTGGTGAGATATGCCCATGAGTGCATTAGCAGTATAGGTATAACCAGCCAACCACTGATTGGTTAAGGCCTGTTGCATGACATGGAATTCATACATGGCACTGTTATCAGGTCCAAGGACCTGTGGCTAGATAGGCTATGGACCCTAGTAATATTCTACTAAATGAACATAGTATTAAAATGATCCTAATGACTTATTGCTATATCCATAGTCTAGTACATCTCTCAAATCTCATCAGAGAAACTTCTTGTAGTAAATGGCAATTATCACAGAAATCCATAACTGGTCAACATGAAGAGACTAAGGGACTGGGAGTGTTCAGCCCTAAATCAGACACCCACATTATACTTCTCCCTCTAAGATTCAGGGATCATTTCAGAAGAGGGGCAGAAAGATCATAAGAGACACAGGCAGGGGTGATGACAAGGAAATAGTGTTTTTAAGACAGAAGGCAGTTGCACACATGAACTCACAGGAATGTGAAAGCATGTGTAAGACCTGCTCAAGCTCAAACCAGACAAAGTCCCAGTAAGGAGGGAAGTGGTGGGCATAAAGTACCACCCCTAACCAGGGAGTTACTGGCAAATGATTTCTGTTGGGAAAAGAAGAGTCAGTCTTCTTTAAGGTTGTGGTCTATGTTCAGTTGACCATGCTTCCAGTATTTGAGCAACACAAATTGGACTCAATGAAGGGGAAGAACACAAAGTTGGGTATGTAGGATGGTGGGGGTGGATCAGGGAGGAGTTGGAATGGGGGAAATATGATCAAAATACATTATATAAAACTCTCAAAGAATTTAAAAAAATACATGTAAAAACCATAAAAGTCAATAGTGCTAAGAAATAATAAAAAACAAAAATTCCCTTTTCTCTACTTCTCCTAACTTGTCAGACTTTCCAGAATTCCCTTGTAATATTTGCTGAATGTTGTATCTACTTATTATACCCTGGCCAATCTATTTACACATTGACTATGGTCTGCCTATCAAACTACTAGAAGATTTTTAGTATACATTCCCCTTGCCCTTCTCTTTAAAACTCCACTTCTCCTTTGTAAGCCTCATTTTAGGATTAAGTCTATATTCAGAGTAGCAACTTTCAATTTTTAATTAAACTGTGTTCACTCCTGAATCAAACAGTATATCATGGCTTTGTTCTTTCATTTGAAAAACGCATCTCTTGTCTCTGTCATTCTTAGTAACTGTGGGATTCTTTCATTTGATTATCTTTCCTCTATACCAATTTTCTCATACCATCTAATTCTCTACAAAACTTATTTTTATATAATCTCCTATGTCCTCAAGCCCATCAGAGAATGTACCA
>NW_008341172.1:1199080-1303536 GCF_000622305.1 Nannospalax galili | reverse complement strand
CTTGAAATTAGGCCAGCATATACAAAGTGTATTTTGCAAAGATAATCATGTTATTTATTTATTTATTTATTTATTTATTTATTATTTTTAATCTCCTAGAGGCATCAAGTCTTCCAGTACTGGTTGTCTGACCAAGGCCTGCTGCTACCTTCTTGGAATGTCTTTTAATGTCATTCTCAGGAGTCCCTTCTCTCTGAGTTGACTCACCCATTCCTACATATTTTACTTTCATTTTTAAAAGTTTATACCTTGTTTTGGTGTTGTATATCCTTCAGTAGCTTTTCCAGGAAAGTATATAGAGGATAATTACTTTAAAAATAATGAATGTTTAGTCAGGCGTGGTGGTGCACGCCTTAACTCCCAGCACTTGGGAGGCAGAGGCAGGTGGATCTCTGTGAGTTTGAGGCCAGCCTAGTCTCCATAGTGAATCCAGGCCTGCTGCGGCTACAGGGAGCCCGGCTCAAAAAGACAAAAAAAAAAAAAAAAAAAAAAAAAAAAAAAAAAAAAATTTGCAAATGTCAGTCTAGAACTTCATATTAAAAAATCATTGTCAATGTCCTTGGGTAGAGCAGCTATATCAAACCTCTGCCTCCCAAGACTAATTGTGGAAGAGGAGGGGAAAAGATTTTAAAAGCTAGGGGTAGTGGATGACCACAAGGAAATAGAGGTTTATAGAGAGCTGGTTAGTTATTCATATGAACTTACAGCAATGGAGACAGCATGCGCAAGTCCCATGCAAGTTCAACCCAGACAAAAACCCAGCATAGAAGTGGGGAAATGGGTAAGAATCCTCAACTTTAGCTGACAAATGATTGGAAGTTGCTGACTACTGGTAGATGGAGAGCTGGTTTTCTTTAAGGAAGTGGCTCTAAATAGGGTGACTAGGCTCCAGTCAATGGACTCATATCAAAGGACATTTAGGGACACAAATGTGGCTTGATAAGCCTTAACATATATAACAGAATGCATAAAATACGTGAGTGGGGGCTATGGGGATTGCAGACAGGGGGAGGGGCCTCTAAATATGATCAAAATGTATTACATGAAATTTGCAAAAATTTAATTTAAAATTCTCAGGAAAAAAAAATCATTGTCAAATTTAGAAGGTTTTTGTTTCACTGGCTTCTCATTTGAATATGATACAATGCCACATTTTCTCTTTATCATTTTTCTGATTTGAGATCCCTGGAAAGTTTTAGGATCATCTCTTTAATTCCAGAGTTGAATTTTACAGCAATGGTATTAGCTGTGACAAAAATTTAATTTAAAATTCTCAGGAAAAAAAAATCATTGTCAAATTTAGAAGGTTTTTGTTTCACTGGCTTCTCATTTGAATATGATACAATGCCACATTTTCTCTTTATCATTTTTCTGATTTGAGATCCCTGGAAAGTTTTAGGATCATCTCTTTAATTCCAGAGTTGAATTTTACAGCAATGGTATTAGCTGTGAAGTCATCACTCATCCACTTAACTGGACATTCCAATAGCTACTGTAATCTAAAGATTCATAATATTTACTTCTGGGAAGCTTTCTTTAAAATTCATTTAATAATTTCTATTTCCCATTTTCTTTCATAAAATTCTGTTTGATTTTTAAATTTTTAAATGTTATTTATTGTTATGGTATGTGTGTACATGTGCTACAGTGCATGTATGGAAGTTAAAGGACAATTTTATGAAGTTGGGTCTCTCCTTTGACTTTCATATGGATTCTGAAGGCTGAACTCAGGTCACCAGGCTTGCCCAGCAAGTGCCTTCACCCACTGAGCCATTTGGCCAGCCCCTTATTCATTTTTGTAATTAAGACAGGGTCTGATGTAACCAAGGCTGGCCTTGAACTCCCTATGTAGTAAAGATGACTTTCAACTCCTGGTCCTCTTGCCTCTACCTCCCAAATTCTGGGTTTCCAGGTGTGTACCAGCATGTCAGGCTCTCACATGAAATTATTATTAGATGCTTCCACTCTTAAACATTTTCTCTACTTCTTGTATCATTAATCTTCATGCATTCTTGCCTTTTATCTATGTGTCTGCTTGACTTCTTGGGGTCTCCATTGAGGACACTGTGGAAAACTTCCTGGGCATTTCCAGGTATCCTGTGTTCTAAATTAGTCTCACAACTCTTGTAAAATGATGCATTTCTCTACATTAAGATGTTTTTAGGAACCCATAAGGCAATTCAAGGGATATAGATATGGGTAAAGCTAAGTCTAAGGGTTCCAGCTGACTTTGGAACAGCTAGAAGTTTATACCTAAATAACTCATAAATTTCTAGGTCCATTTTAAGTAAATTTGAGCCAGACTAGAAAACTATAAACAATCCCTTGACAGTAGTTGATGAAATGGGAAGTCTGACCATGAAGTGATGAGTCAGTTTAATGGGTCAACTCTAGGACACCTGTACGCTCTTGAGCCATTCCCAGAGAAGCTGGGATTGCGTCCTGTGCAGAGATGCTTCTCACTCTAAAATGGCATAAGTACCGTCTTTTTCCTTCACACTCTACAACTGTATGGCCACCAGGAATTCTGGGTTTCTTATTTTGCCTAGTATTCTGGAATCCACACAAATCCTGTTAGTACATCTCACTTCTCAGAGTTTCTCTCAAATGCCTATGAATTAAGAGTAAGAAAGTTTGACAGTTTGATGTCCCAAATGAAGTGGCATCTGTATTTAACTTAAAGTACAATGTACCAGAGTACAGCAGGATGAGGAGTCCCCCAAAGATGGTAGGAGGCAAAATGATGGCAAGGGTTTTGTAGGCTTACGTGGGAATGGCTTAGTTTCAGATGGACAGGAGATGGAAACAAATGCTTCTAAAGAAAGGGTAGGTAGCACCTGCTTTTCCCATTAGGAAAAATGCAAAGAGAAGGAAGGAGTTTACCAACATACAGTGAGTTGTTTCTTGTTTGATAAACTCATGGAAATTTCCACAATTAAACAATTACATTCCCAGTTTTGCTTGATTATACTTTCAGCTATTCTACTGAGGGTTTCTCAAGCTAAAATATTCCCTAAAATAACTTCATTGAGAAAAATCTTGGGAAACTCCAATGTCATATAAACGGAAGCAATGCAAAACATTTAAGTAAACAAAGACACATGCATCTCAAAAAAATCACAAGAAAAAGAAATAGTGTCATTAGACAGCTGGATATTTGGTTGAAACCTGGGAATCACCAACTATTATGACTATATTTAATGGTAGAACTACAGGTCAAATCTGATAGCAAGAAGCTGCAGTAAATTTACGAGTCTTTGAAAATTCTTCTGAATATTCCAATGTTTTCTCTATTTCTCTGTGTGTAATATATCTTTTAAACCAGTTATTGGAAAGAGGGGCTACACACATATCATAAACTATGTTTTGTTACCAGGGAACAACTAATTGCTGAATGAAAACTTACAGACTTAAAGACCACATCATCATGCAGTAGCAAGTGGGCAAGTTAGTGGGGACTATACCCTGACTTCAATAAAATGTGAAGATTGGTTTTGTCAAGAAAGGAAGTTTACATGAAACACCTCAATGATGGGAGGAACTACAATTTTAAGAACATTTAAATCAATGTTCCTATTCTAAGGGTTGCTCATTCATGTGAATAATCCTTCACACTTTAACACACTCAATTCAATCTTTTCTCTGAATTAAAGATGTACAGGAAATACTTGCAACATGACCCCAAAGAAACACTCTCATGAGTGTTAATAATTTCTCCTAAGTACACAAACCACACCTGTAGTGATCTAATTGCCAATGGAACCAGGGCAGGGTATGAAGGAAGAGCCTGGCTAGGTCTATGTCTTTTGTATGGCAAAGCAACAGGAAGTGTGCAGTGGAAAAACAAGTGGCACGCAGAACAACAGTTTCAGTAGAACCTATCATCTCTATAAATTAGCATGTTTATTTTTGCACACTTCTCTAGAAGACAATCACCAGGGCCCAAAAAGCTCTACTGCTAGGACTGGGGATGGAAGTGCTGTCTAAGAAGTTCACTGCCACATGGCTCCTCCACAGGCTTCCAGAGTCGTGAAATCCTGGCTATTATGTGTTATGCAGGAAAATGTGAGGAGGGAATGCACATAGGAAAAAATGGATGAAAGCTGCATTTTTTAGTGAGATAGTTCTTCAATTAAATAGGATGAAAAATGTCTCTGGTGTAGATAATACACCATACTCTTGCTATGTGTACATTAAATCTCTTGTGATAACTTCAAACAGTGCAAATTCTCAGGCCCCTCTCCTGAAGACTGCAATTATTAAGCTGGAGAGGGGCTGAGGGACTGGTATTATATAAATGTCTCATTCTTTTTTAGGTTTTGCATGGATCAGACCCAGGCTGTATGCTAGGCATGCTAGGTAAGTGGTCTACCACCGAGAAACATCCCCACCCCTTCTCCAATTGCTCTTAACAATCAAGCCATGTTTGCGATTTCACATTTGATGCAGTCTTGGGATAACAAAGTCCCTCAAGTCACAACTGCCAAATTTATTTCAACTGCAAAATCATAAATTCCTACATATTTTCTCTATTGTGTCATAATAATTGATTATGTTATTTCAATTAAAATAACAAGTCTATAATACTAATTTACTGAGTTTCCCATCCAAAAGCTCCCTTTGTTTTAGAACCAGAAAACTTGGAGGCAGAGAACAAGGGTTCCTCTTCTTCGGCATTTCTTCAGATTTGTTCCCTCTAACTGTAGTTTATTTGATATACTCATTGGGATTTTTCATCCTTTCACTAATAACATGTCAGAAAAAAACAGTAAAAACAGTTTTCTTGCTTCCAATGAGAAGTGTCTATTCAAATGGTTCAGGAAAGTATGAAGGATGGTGTTACCAATGCAAAACAAATGATTATGATCAGGACTCTGCTAAGCTGAAGGATACATTTTTACAGTGGTATGAGAAAAGCACAGGTAATTCAACATGGGATAAAGAGGCCGAGGAATTCTCTCATTGCTCTCTTTAGTTTTGGCTACAGATGCTGTCACAGGCTTATGTGTCTAAACTGACCATCTTCTGGAGAATGTTCTTGAGATTTCTCATGTGTGTGATATGAACATGGTGACAGGTGAGTCAGTACCCTCACCATCTCCATCTGGTTGGGCATTTTAAAGTGCTCTTAGATCCAGCAGTTTACATACATTAATGTGTTTAACTCCCCACTGGGAATCCTATGAAATAAGTACTAATTTACAAATGGAGCAACTTAAGCAAAAAGGAACTTGGCAGACCTGTCTGGCATTTTATAGCTAGGAAGTTGCAGAGCCAATATCTGGACCTAGGAAGCCTGGTTCCCAGATTTATGCTCTGAAGAACATCAACTCCAAAGAACACCAGGGAAGGACCATGCCTTAGATATACCAGGACAGGTTTGCTAACAGGCCAAGGATCTTGTGTTCTGGTGACAGCCAAGGCATTGTGGTTTTCTGTTTCAACTTTGTCTCTGACTCATTTTTCTGGTTCTAATGTCACAGTTATTTCCTGGTTTTACACATTCAGACATCCTTCTGGAAATACCCATTCTGAAGCTCCTGAACAAAGTAGCTAAAGAAGACCATGCCGTCAACAGTCCCCAGCCTGGTTCCACTCCCAGTTTGTACTACCTTCAAATAGCAGCTACTCATTCTGTAGTTGCAGAAACTTCATAAATGTGACTGTATAATGAAGGAGGTCAGCCTTGACTAAATTTTGATTTATTATTTTACTTCTAATTGCACAACAATCACATGTACAACACTCCTGTTTGCAGGGAAAATTTTGAGGGATTTAGAAGTTATCACGGCAAAGTTCACTTCCATATGGTACTGATTCTCAACATGTGACTATAACAGGTAATTTTTAAAGCAACCATATTTTATCTTATTTTATTTATTTTTGTTATTTTATGCGTATGCATGTATTGCCTGCATGTAGATAAGTGCACCCATGTCAAAAGCAACCATATTTTAAAAGAAGTGTGAAGACAATCTTTTTGTATTTTGTTCTTCTTGGGTAAGAGCAAAACCTTCAGAAACATGAGTCCCATGCAGGCCTTTGATTAGAAGGCAACAGAATGTCCCCCCAGCTAGCAGCCTCTAAATGCTAAGAATAAGCGCCTCCTTTTCCTAGGTGTGTTATGCATTTGGAATTCCCTAAATGAATGTCCTCTAAATGTCATAAAGAACACAGTATTAAAAGTTTTATTTTGCCAGTGCCTTCTTTGCAATCAGATCCCATTTTTTGGTTTTGGCAGTAGATGCCTTTGGAAAGTAAGCAACAGTTTTGTTGACACCCACACGGGGAGTGTGAACTGCAGGCTATGACACATCAACAGCAACAGAAATCTGTACTTTGCTTGCTTCAAAACATACTTCATTCATGACATGAATTCTGTCAGGCAGGAAACAGAATTCAAACAGTTTAGAAACCCCCTGTTTACTTTGGTCACATATATGGTGTTTGGGCAGGTAACAGTGATACTTCAGGGGCCTCTACTCACTTTTAAAATGTGAAATCCCCAAACCTTCATTCTTACCAATCCCCAGGATAGCTTCCAGGACAAAGAGGGGCAAAAGGAGGGAGGAGAACAAGGTAAGGGCAGGAAGAAGAGTCAGCAGTCAGGCCCGGTACCTCCCACTGGTAGGAGTATGATGCCCCCTCCATGTACAGATGGTGAAAAATGGGTTCTTTTTAAAATGTTGGACTTAACATGCATTTCATCCCTCCTGATAAACTTTAGAGTGTTTAGATATGGAGAATCAGGCTGTGAGTAGCTGCAAGGCCTAAGCTTTAGCACCCAACTTTAGGAGAATAAACGAAGCACATTCAAGTGTCAGCACTATAAAACTTAAGTCACTTAGCTAAGGTCTATTTTTTGTTTTTAGTGATAATCCTGATCAGAGAACTATTTTAACTATTTTAATTTAAAATAAATTTATTTACTTACTTATTGTGTGTGTATGCCCGTGTGTGTGTGTGTGTGTGTGTGTGTGTGTGTGTGTGTGTGCTGACATGCCATAGCATATTTGTGGAAGGCAGAGGACAACATACAGGAATCTGTTCTCTCCTTCCGCTCGTGTGGGGATCTGGGAAGTGAACTAGGGCCTAGGCTTGGTGGCAACTGCCTTAATCTGCTCAGCCATCTTGTCAACCAAGGAATATTTTTAAAGTCAGAAAATGATGATCAAGTCAAATTTTCATTTGTATTACATTTGTATTTATTTACTTGGTGTGTGCTCAAATATGTGCAATTGTGTATGTGTACATGTATGAACGTGCCACAGTACACATGTACATGTTAGGGGAAACCTTGTGGGACTTATCGCTCTCCTTCTATCATATGGGATCCAGGGATGGAATTCATGTCAGACTTGATGGCAGACATCTATAACCATTGATTCATCTTGCTGACCCCAAGTCATACTTTCATTTTAAGTCTGAAGGTATTTATTATCAACATAGTTTCTGTCATAATGAAAAATAACAGAAACCATGGGACCTTTGTACAGAAAGGAGATAGAGGCAAAGCAGGACAGCCAGGACAATTGACAAGAGGTGAGTAGGTGAATTAGACCTGGAGAAACAATGCAGAGAGACAATGGTTCCTGAGACCTGCATATGCTGCCCACTTACTCAAATTTTACAGAGGACTATAGCTTCTGGAACTGGGCAAGTTGTTCTCATCACTGGTTCTCATAATCATCCTTTGAGACTTGTATTGAAGTTACTTTTCAGGAACGGAGAAGTATGTTCTGTGAGGTTGTAATGCAAGGTGGTCTTTGGGGGAAATTTCCAGTTTGCTCCTTTGAGGTTTATAAAAGCAAGCAATGTTTTATTTATTTATTTTTATAATGGGAGTACTGTCTTGTTGGAGAATGTTCAGCATACACATTTTTGTTGTTGTTCAAGTTGCCAATCCTGGTAGCTATTCAGTAGATAATTGGTAACAGTTTTGTTGGACTATGAGTATCAGAGATTCATACCCTTTGAACAGAACTTAATGCAGCAATAAAGGTTTATAGCTGTATAAAGCTGTCCAGCTGGAGTGGAAGCAACCCACAATATTTTCCATGCAAAACCCACTCACATGATGCTGTTCCTGCTCAACCTTATTCTCATCGGCAGGCAAGGCAAATAAAGCAGATGTCTGTGTGGGAATTATCCCAGGGCTTAATTCTAGAAGATTAGCAGCCAGCACACCTGATCAAGGAGGCCTGACCCTGTGGCAGCCCTGTGTGGGCACACATGCTTCTCAAAGACTGGGTTGTATGCTCTCGGGAGTCAGAGAGAGTAGGAATGAAAAGTCCTTTACCTTCACAGTCAGAATGCCATCTATTTTTTTCCGGAATGATTTTTATCAACTTTGAGGAGACAATGGAGAAAGCTGAGATTGCTTAGCTTGTTAAAGAGTGTTTATATCCATCTCAGAGTAAGTTCCTTGTCTACTGCTACCCACCTCCCACTTATAAATGACACTGGGTCCTATAATGCTGAAACAGGCACTGACCTTAAAAGGCAACATCTCAACTACCTTCAGCAACACACTTAGGAATTGGATACTTAAAGCAAATTTTGCTAAATAAAAGCTGTATTTACTTAAAAAAAAAAAACAGAGGTGCAGATCCACACAAGGAAAGTGAAACAAGAAAATATTGAACCAGTTTCAGTAGCTTATTTCAATGCAAAAAAAATCTGCTTTTAAAAATCTCTCTACACATGTCTTCCCTTGAGAATCTGATCTGCACATAAATTTATACTGGTGCAATAAATGTACAAATATATAGATACCAGTTAGTCTTAGGTCTTATATACAGTTGGCATTCAATAAATGTTACTTGAATTGAAGGACAAGACAGAATTCTGAGTGATCAAAAGAAAGAAGAAAGTTTCTACAAAGCAAGCATTTTATATAATAGGCATATCTTAAACTAATAGGCAGGAAGTATATTTAAAAAAATGTTTTTGCTTTAGGTCTAAAAGATTTTCTTTTCCAACTATAAAACAGCTGAAATCATGTATCCTCAGCCCAACATAATTTCACGCCTAATTTATGGAAATAGAATACCAAAAGGCCTCAGAAAGGGAGAGGGCAGGCAGGAGGGAGAGGATAGTGTGACATTAACACAGAGACCTGCTCACTGTTGTTTGGCAGCAGCAAGGCGGCGGGGAGGCTGCCCTACAGGGCAGCACAGTGAGATTCCAGCAAAGACATGTGTTGTGCAGGGAGGAGGGGCTCAGCTGAATGAACTTACTGTTACCTTTCTCCCTCTCACATAAGTCTTCTTTTTCCTGATACTGTCTGAATCTGAAACATCTAATTTAATCCGTTGGAGGGCCAGTCTTCCTTTTATTTCCTGTCTGTACTGAGCAGTCGCCTGTTTCAATTACGACTTTCTCCAGCTCCTCCATTTCTCCTGCTCCAGCTGGCTCAAAGTGCACTTCCTTGGAAGGTAAAACGCACTAACTGTGCTGATCGGAGACTGATAGCTGGAGAGCCACAATATTTAATAGCTGCGCTGATAAGGAGGTTTAAAAAAATCCATTTTTGAGCCTAAACAAAAGGATATTATGTAGCCGTGCGTTCAATTAAGATCTAGTTAACTTCTTTTTTCCCATTATGTGGAACTTTGTGCAGGCAGCTGACATAATTCATAGTGTTATGGCAAATTTCATCAGCACTGTACGTTTGAGCAATGTTTCCCTGCTGCCTTGCAGTTAGTTACTGCTGATTTGGGACCAGCTTGGTGCAATTATTTCAAAGCACAGAACTGTGGGATTGATATGGCATTCTTGCAAAACCTTGGCTGGCTAAAAATAAGACTGTTTTGTAGTCAAGAAGAGAAAAAAAGTTTCTGGGCTGTAAACACCAGTCAATGCTTTTCTTTTCTGCTTTATGAAAACCCACAGTTTTTTCTTCATTTTTTCCAACCCTCCTTTATTCATACTGCAGTTTAATTACAGTTTAATCTTTCAGTGAGTAGCCCTGGGACCTTATTGTTCAGTCCTGGTGTTATCAAGACCACAGCTACAATTTATGGGAAAAAAGTAGAGGTTTCTTTTAGAAAAAACAAAATGCTTCTTCTCCCCACAAATAAATAAATATAATAGTGACTTTATTACTAACTCACATTGCAAATGTTTATTAGGCCCCAGAGATGCCAGGCCAATAATTAAAGAAATACCTGTGAGGTGTTGATCAACACTTACCCTGTTTAACTCTACTGGGTCAATAAATCTGCAGGAAAACTTTTAAGTTAACAAGATTGTTTGGGCCTCCAGTTGCTAAAAGTATTTGGTTACATGGAGGGGAAATGAGGTGGGAAAGAGTGGAGGGACATTCAGAAGAAAAATCCAAGTCTGCACACATGCCAGCTACAGGATACAGTGGTTCTGCTGCAAATGCATCAGAACACAGGTGTCACTTAGTATATCTTAGTGTGGCAAGTGTTGCCAAAATCTTAGGTTTTTTTTTTTTTTTTCACCAGACTTGCCAAGCATCCAGGCTACTGGGCTGGAAAGGGGGCTTTATTTGTGGGTTACTTTGTTGTTTCTTTTATTGTCTTCATTCTGTGACTGCTTTATGGTCAATTTGATTCACAAATGCATTTGCTCTGAAGAAGCAGAAACAATAAAATACTTCACATGGTTTGCCAGCTTGCAGGCTACACGGAGGGCTTAACTTATCACACCCTGGCATGGTTTTAACAGAAACTTCTGGAACACTCTGCAGCTCTGCATTGCCCTTCAGTCTGAAATCACAGTCAACCAGTGGCCTGAGGCCCTCGCACATCAGGACCATCTTTGCCCACTCTGAGGTTCAGCCTTACCAGCTTGGTCCTGGGACACCACCACTCTGCTTTCCTCTTGGATACTTCTAAGATGATGTGTGAAAACTACTGTCTTTGTGCTAATTTTGCTAGTGACTCAGACCTTCACAACCTCTGGTCCTCTCGGCTATTGACAGCAGCTGCCAGATTCTCATCATCCCAGAGCACTGAGACACTTTCCTATCACTACATATGCTTTCACTGAAAATTATGGATTTCATATGCACTAATCTTTATGGAAAGAAAGAACTCAACACACCAAAAATTCTAACAATGAACTCACATTGATCCTGACTACTAGGCATTTTTATACATCAAAGACATACTTATCTGTTTTGTTTTTCTAAGAATGCTTAAGATCATATGCTTATTTTCAGTGGTGGCTGAACTATTACCTGAACATTTTCTTTAAAGATTTTATTACATTTAAAAATTTTTTATTATGTGTGTGTATACATCTGTGTGTGTGTGTGTGTGTGTGTGTGTGCATGCATGCACACGTGCCACAGTGCTTAGGTAGAGATTAGAGGACAAGTTGTATGAATTGGTTCTCTCCTTCAACCATGTGAGACTGGAGACTGAAATCAAGTTGTCAGTCTTGGTAGCAAGTTCCTTTACCACTGAGTCATCTCGCTGGCCTAACTTAACATTTTCTAGGCTGAAACATTCTCTGTCAAACTTTAAGAATTTACAGGAATAGTTTTCCAAGTGCTTCAAAAAAATTAAAGCTTTTGTCTGAGAGAAAACACTAGGCTCCAAGTACCCTGTTGCCAGCCTTCTAAAGGGCTTAAATAGCTTTGAATTTCAAAGCAGAACAGAGCTAGGTAGCTTACTAGCTATAACCAATTTGCTGGTTATTTTATCTTATTTGTGAGGTGATGGGTCTGTCTTCAGTCACACAGAACTTCCGGCTGCATCTTTATATTGTTAAAAGTTCTATAAGCAGGGCTGGAGAGATGGCTCAGCTGTTAAGAGCACTGACTGCTCTTGCAGAGGACTTGGGTTTGATTCCCAGCACCCACACGGCAGCTATGAACTGTCCTTAACTGCAGTTCCAGGGGAATCTGAAGCCCTCTTCTGACCTCCGCAGCATTGCACGACATGGGTGAACTCACATACATGCAGACAATACACTCATACACATAAAATAAAAATAATAAATAAAATATTTAAAAAGTTCTATAAGCAATTTATTTGTCTAGCTCTTTGAGACATTCAATGTCAAGTAAATTTATTATGTGGTGGTATTTGTAGTTTGATATTTATGTTATTTTCCTATTGCATCAAATATGCATTTAAATGTTTGAAGATATGCAGATTGTCTTCTGTGTTGTAGAAGCATATATTTAAAAAAATTGTTCTGATGTGCTGTAAGGCTGCACATATGTGCCATTTTGTAGGGCTACCTGGTATTCTGTTCAACTTTTTATGCAGTTCCCACAGGCATCCCAATGGCACCAGGTAGCACTTCTCCAATGTGATCTTCACTGCTTTTCATCAGGTCTACGGAGCAAAGCTTTATATAATGACATTCTAGAGCTACAGCTACTCCCACACTCTCTCCAGTCTATAGGAGGTATTGGGACTCTGAAAAAGACTCACTGTTGAGGCAGGCAAAAGACTTCAACTGCCTTACATCAATCAAGCCTTTAATAAGATTTTCATTAAAATGTCTTGAAACAATACCACTGCTCTGGTTGGTATAAATAATATTTTTGAAAATACAGTTACTTTTCATAAAAATGTTACTTACAGAACCTAGCTATGTTTTAATAAACTAATAAGTATCTTTTAAGATTGTAGTTTATTTAGTAGTATGGTTGACAGACTAATGCACATAAACCAAAGTGCCTGGGGCTCCCTCTATAACTTTTAGAGGGGAAAGTAGACTCTGAGACAACAATTCGAGTTAGCTCAGGTACAGGGCCTATGAGCTGTGTCCAATTTTGGAGTATTCTACTGTGCAGCTACAATTTACATAAAAATTCAGAGACTATGACTGTGCACTGCAGGTAAAATGGATCTGTGTAAACAGTTTTGCTCCAAGTCAAAGGAGATCTCATACACTGAAGGAACATTGTAGCCATTTAAAAATCAGTCCTAGGACCTTGAAAGAAAGATATTTCTATCTAAAAAAAATAGGTATCAATGTTTGTTTCCCATGGGTTACTTAAAATATTGAATACAACATACTACTAAAAGTTCTTATAAAGTAAGAACTCAGCTTTGGGATACCTTAAATTAGGGTTTATGTTAGCAATGTAATATAAAAACTTTGAATTTGAGAATGTGCATTCTATTCATTGTCAAAAAAAACCCTTGTGCATATGAGTGTACACAGGTATATTCAGATGCATACACACACATAAATGCATATATATGCACAAGTTCTTTTTTTCAAACAAGTTATTAATTCAGGCCCAAGTTTAGTAGGCCCTTCTATAACTGTACAAATTAGAACTTTGAATAATTTCCAATATACTCTTGTGAATTACTGATAAATTTTATCCCAGTGATACAAAGATAACATGCATATTAGTTAGAAATCTCACTATGTAGGGTGGTGGTGGTGAAAGTCTAAGTATTGAGTCAAATGTATTTTAAGTATTATAGTAGCTTTGCTTTAGATACAATATTTATTTCTTAAAATTACAAGACTAGATCAGAGGCAGTGAGAGTCAGGAGTTTCATACCTAAAATGTCAGATCTTTATTGTCTTAACAACAATCTCCCTCCAGCTTTGTTCTTAATGGATGCAGATTCTGTAAATCCCACTAAGGCAGGACTGTGTCTTATTTTCATATTTCTTTTGGTAACTCACCAGTGTACACTAAAAAATAGTCATGTATTAAAGATAGAATCTTTAAAAATGCAACTAGTGTACTTTTTTTTTTTAAATTGAGACACAGGGTCTCGTGTAGCCCAGGCTGGTTTCAAGCTCATGATGTTCCTGCTTCAGCCTCTGGAGTGCTTTAATTAGAGGCAAGAACCTGATACTTAGAATGCCTCTGTTTATTCTAATCTTTAACTGAGCAAAGTCATTCACTGGGGGGAATAAAAAGCATTTCCAGACAGGCTCTAGAGCGACTGGCTGTCCATGTGAAAATGAAAGCATGCTGGTCCCATTCACAATGCACAAAATGTTTTGTGAGGTAGATCACAGATGTATATGGTAAAGATAAAATTACAGCTTTTCAAGAAAACAGAGTAGCTTCCTGATGGTGAGACAAGCAAAGATTTCTTAAGGAGGACAATAAAGAAAACAATGACAAGCTGGACTTGATAAAAAATAAAAGCTGCTCATCAGAAGAAAATATTAAGAAAGTAAATAGACAGCCTACTGACTTAGACAATATTACCCTAACAGAAGACTTTTTCTATACTATATAAAGACAGGAAATTAATAAAGAAAAGTTACAAGGTCAATCATTTTTCAAACAAGGACTGTTACTTGTCCTGAGAAGCAGAATCAAAAGTACCAATCATTCACTCAGGCAGGTTCCTGATACCTGACTCTGTCAGGAAATGTGCACACAGAGCTGATAAAATACAAGGCAATGGATGGAACCACCACATGGTACCCACAAATATGATCATCTTTGGTGTATCAGTTAAATAGGTGCTCTCAATTTAATCACCGAGGCAGAAAAGAAAATAGAAAATTGTTTAACAGAGCTGAATGGGAAGGACAGCCTCAAGGAGCTTAGGCTAAAGGTCACAGAACTGTTCCATTCTATTCTTAGTATTCTCCATCCTGCCACACACACTGAGGAGTTACTATTTACCTCTCTCCTATCCACAGAAAGAGGCAACAGCAATGGTGCAGCTGAATTGCTTGTACACTGGATAGGTAGATTTAACATCTACTATTTTTGTTGTTGTTGTTGTTTATTTTGAGGTCTCACTCTAGCCCAGGCTGACCTGGAACTCAGAGCAGCCCTCCTGTCTCAGACATGTGAGTGCTTGGATTACAAGCATGAGCCACCATGCATAACAAAAATTTAAAAACAAAGGAATGTTGTCCATATTTTCTTGTTGATCAGTATCCAAAACTTGGGTTTAGACCCAACTTTCTGAATATGTCTAATGCTAGATGCTCACAGATGTACATGAAGAATAATTATCCCAAAGGAGATAAAAATTCTAGCTTTAAAATATTAAAAATAATAAGTGTTGCCTAATGTTGCTATTTAGAAAAAGATTAACTTGCTTTGTTGAAAATTTCAGGATTCCTTTTCTCTGTACACACTAAAAGGACAGCTGGCAGCCCATAAATTAGTAAACTTTACAAAATACTACTGACGGAGGTGAAAGTTTCAAATGAAATTCCAAGTGTGCTTACCCATACTTGCTCTGGTGTGTGTGTGCTCTAGTCCATGTAACCACACACAGATTACACTACACACACCTCACTAGCTTTGCAGTTTTTATCTATGTGTCCCCATCAGATGAGCTGAATAGCTTTAAGACCTTGTCTTTTTCTTCTTTCTCTAAGATACCTTTATACCAGTGTTTTCAATGAACACATCTGGTATTTCTTTATAGCGTGGATTTACTAAATGTCACATCTAATGAAAGAAGAATTTATGTTTTTAAAAAATATATTCATTTCAGCTGGGTGTGGTGGTGCATGCCTGTAGTCTCAGCACTTGGGAGGCAGAGGCAGGCAAATCTCTGTGAGTTCAAGGCCAGCCTAGTGAGTTCCAGGACAGCTGGGGCTACAAGGAGATATATATATATATATATATATATATATATATATATTCATTTCATTTTCTCCAGGCTCCTCCCTCACTACTCTAAGCTGATGACATAGTAAATGAAAATGGTTGGTTAGAATCCAATCAAGAATATAAAGGCAACTGAATAAATAAAACCATGAAGTAAGTGTAAAATATTAGTGTCCAGAAATCTGAGATGTGTGTGACTACTATGAAACTTCTACAGCTGGACCAGTCCAGAGCTCACGTGGTCCCCAGATTTAAGAGGACCCATTACCTCCACAACTTTTATTTGCTTAATAAATTACATTCTAAAGCACAATAGCCTAGGTTCATAGCTGTAAAATTGCCAAATATTGTCAATGACCACTCTCTGGTCATAAATAACAAAATAATCTATGACTCACTGGATTTTTGATTCCCAGGGCATTTTTTTTTCTTGCCATTACTCAAAATGTAAAAAAGTGCCTCTTTGTGGCATTTTATAGAGGTTATAAATTACTCAAAGGAGATGACATAGGACAGATTTGTAGGCTGAGTAACAGGAACCAGCCAACTAAATGTGTAAATTACAAACCTAGTGAGGAAGAGGAGGACTAGGAGAGAATTCTGAAATCCTAAGAGGAGGTGGGACTAAGAAGGAAGGAAAGTAATGCAACAACCATGCAGTGAACACTCATGTCACCTGGTGGGAAATACATTCCAATGACTGAACATTACCTGGTAGCTTCAAAGGGTGAAACTGGGAGGAAGCTTGAAACAAACCTTACATCTATAGCATTCATAGAGAACAGCAGAGGTAAACACTGGGTATCTAACTGTCCCAGAGGTAAACCTGGGAAGGTGACTTTTTATTATTAATGATTTTTAAATGTGATTAGCAATTCTTCCATTTATGCAGCTAAGATAATACTGAGCCACTGCTATATAGCAACACCTGGGCCAGGGCCATATGCAGAAACTAGTAAGTCATTGCCTATTTCCCTTGCCCAGTGGAGAAGTTTGTATTCTGAAGTGGGAGCTAGCTGTTAACAGCCTGCCATGATGTGCCCCTTGTGGTCTTACAGGGTATGTCTTAGTGGTACAGCAGGGAGCCTATAAGAAGCATCTAAGACCTCAGCAGGAGACAGGTGGGTAAGAAAAGACCAAATAAATGGGGCAAGGCAGAGGAACAGTGCTTCTGATGGATGGAACAGATTGGGTAGGAGGGGCATGAAGAGCCTGAGCAGAAGATACAGGGAGGGCAAGGCGGGACGGTATGTGTGTGGAGGTGGGAAGCAAGCAGAGGAACTCCTTAGCCTAGGAGGGAGTGGGCCTTACATTGTAGACAGGCAGACCAATGACAAGATTGTATTGCATTTAGAGAGATTATTCTTTCAGTGATGTGGCTAATTTCATTATGACACCATTTAATAGATAAGGTATCTTTAGCTTTAAGCAGAACAATCATGGAACTCAAGATATATTTTTGCAGCAATTATGATATTGTGTGTTCACAATCTCCTTTTCCTCTCTCTCTTCCTGTCTCTTTCTCCTCCCTGTCCTCCTCCAATCCAGTATTCTGTGGAGTGATCTGTAAAGGTTTGGGGAATATTTGGACAACATGGAATAGAACCTTGCTGACGTATTCATCACTGTTGAAAGATTTTAGGAGCTTCTTTTGCTGTATTGATTGCTTAGGTGGCTGCAAAGACAATGCTAGATAAATTCATTCTCACTGAGGTTTAGATGATGAAATAATTATTTAAAATTTTTTACTTTCATCAAAGAGAAATTTGTCCCCTTTGATAGAAACCATCTAAGAACATAGTTTTGATGATGCTTCCACTATTTGTTGTGATGCTACAGAGTTGAACTCTTGTGAACAGATATAGTAACACACTTCACATTAAGCATCGTCAGTTAGGTATTCATGCATGTGTTACACAAGACTGTGTATGAAATTTTGTAGTGAGTGATCCAAAATGCCTTGAATAAATGAAAGAAATGACTCCTGCTTTTAATTATAGTCATTCTTTTCTCTCTTTCTCTTTTTCTTTTTGAGTTTTGAAAAAGGTTCCTGTTATGTAGTGCAGGCTGGCCTCAAACTTAAAATTGTGGGAGAGGGAATGTCAGTTTTCTCTAAGGATTTGACTAGATAAGTTAACCAAGCTCCAGCGGATGGGTCCACACTGAAGGGGATTTAGGGACACAAATTTGACTCAATAGGCCTAATATATGTAGCAGAGTACATGTAATCTGGCAGGGGGCATTAAGAGGGGTGCAGATAGGGGAGGGGATCTAAATATAATCAAAATACATTATATGAAATTAACAAAAATTCAAAAAATTTAAAAACTAAGAAAAAAAAAGATATGTAAGCTCAAGTCACACAAAACTGAGCACAAAGCAAGAAGCCCCAGTCCTAGCTGAAGATCTATTGGAGTATGACATCTGCTGGGAGAGGAAGGGTCAGTTTTCTTTAAGGGTATGTTGCTAGGTAGGTTGACCAGACTCCCAAGGGACAGAAGAACACCCAAGAAGAGTTTGGGAACATAGATTAGACTCAATAGGCCTTTAAAAAATAAAAATAATAATAGAGAAGATGAAGTGGGGGAGCAGTAGGATGGGGAGATGGGGGAGGGTCTGAATGGATCAAAATACATTGTATGAAATTCTCAACGAATCAATAGACATATTTTAAGAAGAAAAAAATACTTAAAATCTTCATGCCTCAGGCTCTCAAATGTTAGGATTATAGACATGGACCATCCTTCCTATTTTAATATATTTTTATTACACAAAATTTTATTTGTATAATTAAAATATTTTGACTGTCCAAAAAGGTTTTAAGAAGACCAAAATGCTTTTGAGGAAACACTGGAACGCACAGTCTTCTTGCTACAACAAGCTACAGAACATTCACCTACACATCCTCCTGTCTCAGTGGAGGCCTGCTCACCCTCTGTGTCACTGCACAGTAGACACTGTTATTTAATGATGGTGCTGCACTCATCTACTGTTCCTGTTCTGTTGCTATTTTCTGTTAGTTTGATGGTCTACTGAAGAAAGGACGGTGTTCATGGAACTCTCCTTGGATAGCTAGTATAGACAGTATAGTATAGTCAGAAATTAAGCACCTAACTTTAAAATGATCTGCTTCCATATTTCAGAATTGAACGTTCCGATAATCATTTAATGAATGATTACTATGTACCTACTACATTTGAGGCACAAGGCTGGACAAATAAAAATAGAAGTGTCTTCCTACTACAGAGGAAATCATAGCTGAGAAGGGCTAAGAATTACAACTATGAGCTGATGAGTGCTCATATGGACAGAAGCACAGTGGAGGGAGGAGTCAGTTTTGAATGGAATAAGACAGGAAATTTTAGCTGAGGTGAAGACCCTGTGAAGAGGAGTTCATAAGCAGAGAGAGACTGCACAACACAGGCAGGGCACACAGCCCTCGGGAAAATGATGGGCAGATCACAGGAGATGAGGACTGGAGCCAACAAATAAGAACTAAATGATAAGATACAGAGGGTTCTGTGACTAAAGGTACACTTAGAAAAGTAGAGAAAATCAGAGGTTCCTAATGTTGGCAGCTACAGAATCTTCTAGGAAATCTATGAAGAAATATGAAGGAGAAAATAAAGAGGCAGAGGAAAGAGAGGGGGGAAGAGGAGCAGAGGAACCTCGCCAGCGGCATGAGAATGGAGGACAACTGGAACCCAGCCTCCTTCCCCAGGGGCTGAAATGAACTCCTCAAGCCAGTAGCTGAGGAGCCTGCACGTCTCAGTGGTTTGAGATCTGTTGACATTCATTCTCAGACTCAATGGGAGGAGGGCAGACTGTTTTCGACAGGGGAGAAGTCCCAGTGTCATGCAAGCTTCTCAAACTCCAGTCCAAAAAGAATGCACACTGGGAACAGAGCTCTACTTTTGCTACAGCTTTCTCGCTTTTATCCTTTTTATAAGTCTCTGTAACTGCATGCTTCTACAAGACATTAAAATCAGCATGTGAATCTTGAAAAAGAAAAAATAGACTATGTTCTTCTAAAAGCTAATCATTGAAAAGATTCTTCAGACTATGATCCAGAAGTGAAACCCAGAGCTCAACAGCTAAATGAGGCTATTGGAAAATTATTATCCCTAACCCATCCCTAACTTCATCTGACTTGATAAACAGAACAGATTGCTTTGGCTTTCTTTTTTCATTTGAAAACTTTACATGGTGTCCCAGGAGACAGTGAGAATCATAAAATCTCTAAGGCAGAGCTTTGGGAGTTACTAGTTCTCAATGGCTAACAATGTATGGCTGAGAAATCAGAGAGTACTCCAGAGGTTTTAAGAAGAGCATCTTTCCAAGGATTATAACACTCCTAGGAGACCTGCCAATCTCCCAGGGAGAGAAGAAGCAATCACTAACTTTTCCTGTAGTAATCAAACTTCCTGTAATAAAGTAATTTGTGCTCTGCATGTATGGTTTAAACAACCCTCCCACCTTTAGACCTTTCTTAGTACAAGTCAACCAAATACTGAATTATTCATTCTGTTGTTTGGTCATTGAAAAGGGAATTATTGGGGGGTGGGGCGTGACACAGAATTGTTTAGCACTAATAGCAATATTTGGTTTTACAGAAGAAAATGTGAAATGCAAACGATAAAAATCTAGCATGATAGAACCTGCACTGTAATTCCAGAATGACACATAGAGCTCTAAGGCAAGGTGACATTGACTTATCTTTTTGTTTCTATTTTCATTTTAGCTGATTCTGACATGTCAACTAGAAAAACTAATGTTGCTGGTGTAATTTTAAGCCAAATCAGAATGTGAGTACTGGCCTATGAGCCTGAGTAAAGCTCCAGTAACGCTAGCAAGTTTGCTGTGCACAGAGATGGGAGATTTTCCTCCTCTTAGCCCTAAGCTGGCCTGCAGCAACACAGGGCAGTTCACTACAGGAGAAGCATCCCACAGTCCAGGGGCCATGGCTAGAAGAACTTTCCCCTTTCTCTCCAGAGGCATACATTTGGGAACTGAAAGACTATCAGTACCTCATGAGAAGTCTTACAATGTTTTCAATGTTAATACCAAGATAAGAGTACCCAGAGAAAAAAAGAGTGCAGCTGCTTTTGGAACACTCGGGGACCACCCAAGCTGTATTCTCTAAGTTTGTGGATGTGCCATATGAGGTGAAAGAGCATTTAAACATGTGTGGGATATTATGAAGACTTAAATAATGTAAGAAAACATGAGAAAGCAACTTAATGTATATAGTTTAAAAGAATTATGAGGTAGAAGATGAACAGATTTCATTTGAAGGTACTTTATATATTTTTTAAAAAACTATATTACATGGGTGCGATATGCATATTTGGTAAATAATAATTTAAAGTTTTATATATATTCACATTTAATCCAATTTTACTGAGTTTTTGAGGTACCAAATATATTTCCCCCAAAGTTTACATACATGAAACAATTCTGTTTTCTGTTTAGTCTCTAAACTTTGTTATATAAAATCAATTAAAGTACTGGCATTTATTTCACTATTCTGTAAAATTCCCTGATATTTCTTTCCAATTAAAATAACAGAATGACAAATTCTACATTTGACTGATTTGCACTGAGAAAGGAAAGGTGTTTATTTTAAATGAAATGTGGGGAAAAAAAACCAAAACAAAAATACCAGGCTATATATCAGGACAATATAGGTATATAATAGAACATTACAAATGCAAAAAAATATATGATAATGTTAAGAAATACCCCTCTTTAAGCCTATGCTACAACAGAAAGACAAAAAAACCCTTTAAGATGAAATAAATTCTGCTGTCTGAATTCCTCATGAACATAGTATATTTCTTTCCTGTAGAAGTCAGGTGCTCCTGTGAACTGAAATACTTCACTGAAGATAGTTTCTTCTCAAGGTATAGACTGTCTGCCATAAAGATTAAGTCATCTACTTGAGCCTGGCTGGTGGGAGCCTGAGGCAGGTAGATCATTAAGAGTTCCAGGCCAGTCTGGTCTACATAGCAAGTTTCAGGCCAGCCATATCTCATAATGAGATCTTGTCTCATCAAAACAAAACAAAACACAACACAACAATAATTCATCTACTGAAAATATTCAGCAATCCATCTTAGGCATGAGACTAGCTTTAAGTGTCATTCTACCATATAGTAACAGTTTTGCTTTCAGCAAATTATTAAATACAAATGAAAAGGAATATGTGATGTGTTCACAAAGCAAGCATTAAATTACTCACTTACTTTTGTAGAAAAGGAGCTATAGTTGAAAAAAAATCAGTGCCTTCGTTTTTTCTGCCAAACTCTTAACAGAAGGCTGTTAGTGGTCCAACCCTCTGCTCCCACATGAGCTGATATCTGGACATGGTCAATGGCTCAATGTAGACCTAAAAGAAAGCTGACTTTCTATGTGGTGATTTAGTCCACAGGATAATCCATGCCTTGGAAAACCAAAAGAAAAATAATTTGAATTTTTATTTGTTTTTCTTTGTGATGAGCCACATACTTTCTAAACGTCTTTTATTAAAAAGAACCAGTAAGGTTGTTCAAGTGAGAATTTAAAAATAAACCCACTCCTATTCACATTGGAGAGCCTTCGAACTCCCTTCTTTCATTTTTCTTTTCTTTTTTTAGATAAAAAGTAACCCTAGTAGTCGGGCAGTGAAGACGTGGCCTATGATGGCTTGCTGTGGTGAGTCCAGTTGTTTTTGATGGCCCTTGGCCCGTTGTTAGGCCTTACACTGATGTCAAACTTTATTTTTTACTCTTCCAATTTCTTTCACAAGAAAATTTGGGCTAACAAAATATCACAAAGCAAAAAGGAAATGTAAAAGCTCTGGCTGGAAAAAAAAAAAATACTTCCTCCAGGACACCAAATACATTCTCCACTTCTGATATGCCATGCTTGCTCACAGTCCCTGCTGCTCCCAGTAAGAAAGAAGTGAAGCCAAGGGACTAAGGATGAAGGTCTATAGGAGGATGAATACTTGACATGTGTGAAAGTTCTGGGTTCAATCACAGGGAGGGAGGGAGGGAGGGAGGGAAGGAGGGAAGATTGGTTGAGAATGCTTACTGTGCTTAACTGCAAGGGAGCTAAGTGAGTAGGGTGGAGTTGGTGTGCCTGGCCCTGATCTGGTCCAGTGGACAGGAAGACTAGACAATGAAAGAGGAGAGAAGTAACCATTCATTCATTCATTCATTCATTCATTCATTCATTCATTCATTCATTTGCTCAATGTTCAGGAGAGCCTCCCAGTGCTTAGGAAAGCCTTGGGTGGTATTTGGATGAGACCTGCTATCTGCCAGCAGCTGCAGTTCTCGCCTTTCGCTTTTGTAGCATCTTATGGAGATAGTAGTTTTATGACTTACAGATAAGAAAACTGTGGTTCAGAGACAGTACCAACTGTAAGTTGCTCCTCAGCTAGGAGTGGGGTCTAGGAGAGCACTCTCTTCTAAAATACAAATAATATCAAGAGAGGTAGTATGGTAGGGCATTACTAATAATTCAAAATAAATTGTAAACCATTTTACTATATATTCTATTTTTATTTGCTATAAATAACTTTATAATATTCCTGTTGTAATTAACCAAAGAGCACAGAAATGTATCAAGAGTCAACAGGTTTTCTCTGCCCGTTTTGACCAATGTTGGGATAATCAAGTGTCTGAAGTCCAGGCATTTCTTTTCATCCATTTCTATCTGTTCAAAAGTGCAATAGACATAAGTGCAGACTTTTTTTTTTTTAGTTTTAGAAGTTTTTCTTGTCTCTTGACCATCAGGTGCTATTTTGACGATTTCAGAGGAGAGGTAGTGATAGTTTTAGAAAATTGGGGAAACTGCCCAAGGGCAGCAAGCCTGGAGGTGGGGTTATAAGAGTTCAACATTTCATGGAGGAACATTTTTTCTTTCTTCTAAAGCAATATCTAGAAAATTATCCTTTAGTAGTGATTACATCTAGAAAAAATAGCACAACTACAGAGAAACTGGCATTTATGCATATATATCAATTCATTGCTTGCTTTCATATGCCTCTCTCTCTCTCACACACACACACGTGCACACACACACACACACACACACACACGATGCCACTGATAGATTGCAATCTAGAACATGCTTTCCTGTTCCAATACAAATGGGTCTGCATTTTCTTTTAACTTGGCAAAGTTAAAAAACAGACTCGTCATAAGTGTGTAATGTCTTGAACCAAAATAGACTTCCTTAATGATTTGTTTTCTCCAATTTCACCACAAAATGTAATGCAGCCAACAAAAGAACTATTCTTCCCCCTCATATAATAACATGTTATTCAACAATCATGTAAGAAAGCCTATACATGAGACTGCCAAGGATATGAAATTGAGTTTCTAACTGAAACGTTTAGTATGAAATCTTTTTTCCCCCTTAAAGTTTTACTCTGAAGGCTTGAGTGAAGTGATATAAATATCTAGGAATACACAGTTTTGCTTTACTGCTGTAACAAGCTTACAGAAATAGTTATGGTTTACTTTATAACATGGGTCACTGAAAACATCAACCATAAAAACATAAAAATACAAACAAGTTCTCAGTAGGCTATTTACTCTGTAGCAGAACAAACAATTTAATTGCTTTTGTCCTTGTGAGGTCAAACACTCCTGATGTGGTCAGGGTAGAGGCACCTTTGGGTTTGCAGGGAGCCTGTTGACCTTAATTCTCTCTAAGTGTCAAGTTGACTGTACCTCAGGAAGGTGGGAAAAGAATGGTCAGAAGAAGAGACAGCAAGCCTGCCTGGTACATAGTGAAGAGATTATGGTAGAATAATGTATTTTTAAAAGAGAACTGCAGAAGAGAAACTGTAATGATGGAGAAATTAAAAAATGGAAAGAAGTGAATCTTCTAGTTTTTTTGAAATACAGTGTTCACCTTAAAAATAGTCCTCATGATCACTAGCCCAACATTAGACACTACATCATCTGAATAATGTATGCCTATTGTATATATATGGCAATGAATATTCACAGGACTAAACACAAAAGTATCTCTTAGATCAGATACATTTCTGAGAAACTTCACTGGGTTAATTAAAATATGCGTGTGGAGACAAAGGTTTAAAAAAAATCAGAATATTGCCAGACATAGTGATGCACACCTTTAATCCCAGCACTTGGGAGGCAGAAGCAGGCAGATCTCTGTGAGGCCAGCACATAGCGAGTTCCAAAAACCAAAAAAAAAAAAAAAAAAAAAAAAAAAGAATATCAAAATTGAAAGTGGTCATTAAAACATAAGTCAATATTTTTTTTCCTTCAGAAAATGGGAGATGAAATGCTGACTATTTAGAATAAAAACACTAACACAAGTACATATACCTGTATAAATGCAATATAACTATAAATATGTGTATATATGCACACATGACATCAAATAAGTGATGTGGTCTTTTGCTTTTGTCTTCTGGAGTTAGGTTTAAATCCCAGATCAGTGATTTATCACTTACACTGACTTAAGCCAGTCACTTCATTCCTCTGTACCTTTAACCAGGGACCGCACCACCTACCTTACAGCACTATTAACAGAGGTAAGCGCTGGTGTTCCACTCTACAACTTCCAGCAATTTATTTTCACAAACTCAAGATTGATCTAGTCAATGGATTTCACAGAATTTGTGAAAAGTATCTGGCTGTAACTGGTCATATCAGGAGAGTAACACAGAGGAGATCTCTTCTTGAAGGATATTTCTCCATACTAATTTAACATCTGTACTTTGGATTAGGTTTCTCATAAAGTCAGACTATGACAAGGGGATGCAGGTAGGGATAATCTTAATATCATTGCTCCATTGTGATAATGAAAACACTAGAGAAAATAAAGGAGGGAGGCTAAAGGTTAGGAGTCTTCATACTAAGCAGAAATTAACACTGTAAATCTGAGTATTTATTTTGGCAATCTGCACAACGATAAACACATTTATCACATAAAAACTTGTCTGGTGCAAATATGAAAGCTCTATGACAGCATAACCATTATTTTATGATAGTTCATGTTTCCTAATTATTAGCTAAAGTGTATAAGCTACATATCTTTGACTCAGCATTAATTGAAATGAAACTTAGAAACCTTGAAATATGTTTAGTAGAAACTGTAAATGGGGGAGGTGTTTAGGGTAGTTATCTTCAATGTTTTACTGAAAGAAAAGACATAAACTTTATTAGGAAAAAGTAAAATATGGATAAAGAATCCATTGGTAATAGAAACATGTACGCAAAAAGCATTGGATTTCACAATGAAAATCCAGTGAGAATTTCACCCTTTGGCAGTCAAACAAGAATTCCAGGAAAATAGTTTAAATTCCCTTCAGAAAGTTCAAGTGTAGCTTTTGGACATTAACTTGCAACTATAAGAAAATTTTGGTGTGAATCTCACCAATGATTACTTATGTACCCTATAAAGTTTACAATATTTTGTATTTAATACATTTAACATGGAATTATTGCTATAGCAGTACAAGGTCTATTTAGTTTGTGGAATTTCATACATATGTAATTCCACACAGATGCATTTTAATTATAACTAAGATTTTGAAAATCCTATTTAAATTTTAAGGTAAGCAATTTGTCGATAGGGCTCATGTTCTTGATATTTTCAGGGAGAAAAGAATACGAGTGGGCAGCTCATTTATGCACTGAAGAATAAGTTCATTTTGTTTCCAAAATTTTGATAAATACTATAGTTTATATAATGGTTTGTAATTGTTAAGTCTGAAACTTTTAAAGGGACATGCATTCTCCTATACTGATACTATTTTATCAATATGAGCCATCAGTCCAAAGTTTCTCTGCCTGCAACCCTTATGAAGAGGGAGAACTCTGTGCACAGTCCCTCGGTGATTCTGCATACTTTCAGGTATGAATTGGGTTCAGCTCAGATTCATCTGCCATTAATTTGCTGAGTAATAACAGGGCATCCACAGAGCCAGTATGTTTTAAACAGGCATTTTTTAAAAGTTATGTTGTGTTTATAAGAAGCTACCCATTACATATATATATATAGACTCAACATATGAATCATATACCCAATTATAGCTATGCCAGAGAGCAAGGATATCTTGAGAGAAATAATTATTACAGTAAGCAAGGCGGAAACGTTCTTTCATTGCTCGATAAACAGTAGAGCATTTGTTTCTTGTCTCTTGGCAAAACTGAGAAAACTCCCTAACATGTCAGAAGATTGTGGGGTCTTCTCAGAGACTCAAGAAGAACATGCACTAAGTAATCCTGAACTGTGAAAATCCTCCTGGAACCTTTGGAGCTGGGAAGCCTGTCTCACTCAGGCCGGGGCTCTGCTAGAGCCGCTGCTGGTGGTGGGTGGCTGGGGAAGGGCAGGCTGCTGCTAGTTTCAGGGAGCAAGCCCTGTCTGGCCAGGGTGGACAGAAGTGAGGAAGTGACTGACATTTCTTTGGTAATAAAAGTGTGGTTTATGTAAACTATAGGAGACTTGGTGGGAAAATAGAGGAGGTGATTGTCGGCATTCCAAAGCCCTTAATGTATAAACTGTGTAACGATCAGTCATGAACCGCGGGGTGGAGAACAATTTTGTTTTCTTTTCTTCTAAAGAGCATGCTGAAGACAAGAGATGTTTCTCTAACAAATGGCACTCTGAAGCTCAGTCAAACACAACTATGACATAATCCATTTTTATAGAGAAGTCATGGAGGCTTGCAGTCTGAAATTTGAAAGAAGAACGGGTTTGTTCTCCAAATAGGAAGGACAGCTCTTCAGCTTTCACTATAGTGGCAAGCTCAGTCTTTGAGGGGAGAAAGAGGCCAATTCTGCATGCACATCTGTTTCCAGTGTGATGCTGGTATGCAAACTATTGTCTATTGGAAGTGTATTGTGGTAACGTTTGCCAGGGTTAAAGGCTGGGTCAATTTGATCAAGAAGCTAAAATTAGCTTCTGTGTGTTTTCCTGAAAAGAAAAGAAAAAAAAAAAATACTGTAAAGCTCTTTGTTTCCCTTCAAGTACTGTTCTCAGATTTCAGTTTCTGGTGTGTAAACTACCAGGAAACAGAGGGCCATGACAACTGACTTCTTGTTCACTGAGCCCTGTGTAATGAAATGGTGCCACTCTCCATGGAGCTGGAGGGCGGCACAGAAAAGGGCAGCTTTGGACCCAATTCACACTTTTCTACTCAAAAATGCCACTATTATAAAATTATTTAACATAAATGTCTTTGGAAATCATTCTGAAGTGTGTGATGGTTTGGCAAAGCCCAAAGACAAGAAGCTTATTATTCTGAGAAGCACCGGGGTGAGGGTTAGGCCACATATTCCTGGTAGTCTTGACAGTGCTCTGATTATTTTCACAGGAAATAAGTTTCTTAAGATGAAAAAGAGGGGAGGAAATGCATTTTAAAATACCTTCAAATACCTTTTAAAATACCTCCAAATCAGTAATGATTTGACAAATTTCAGAAGAAAAGAATCATGGAAAAACATCATGAAGTTATCAGATAATTCAAGAAAAATAACAAGATATTTTTAGGTGAGGAAAATTACTTTAAAAGTCCTCAGTACAGATGGAAGAAAGGGAAAAGGAGAAAGGGGGTTACCTGCTAGCTTTAAAACTATATGATGAAGAGAATTTCTCAATTTATTCATTCATGTGTTTCAGTTTTTAAATTTTCAAGACAAGGTAGCACATGTTAACTTAGGCTGACTTCTAATTCAAACTCATTACACAGCCCAGGCTGGTCTCAAACTTGCAATGCTTTTGCTTCAGTCTCCCAAATGTTAGAATTACAGGCATGTGCTACCACATCTGGCTCATATTTGAAATTTATTTACATCCTCAGAGATTTGTGTTTTCTTACATTAAGTTAGAGAACCATGATCTATTTTGGTTTTAGTAAAAGCTTTTTAATGTTTTAACTTTTTAAGTATTAGTAATTCTTAAAATGATCCACAATGTAAAATAATCTAACATAAAATTTTGCATGTATTTTACCAAAAATATTTCCCCTACAAAGAAAAATCTTAGAGAAAAAAATAGATTATCTCCAAATAAAATGTCAGAGAAAATATTTGAACCTGGTTATTTCATGGTAAAAATACTGTTCTGGAGTACATAGAATTTCCATTTTTCTTTTTTTAAAATATGTTTTTAATTAATTTATTTTTATTTTATGTATTTGAGTGTTATGTCTCCATGTGTGTAAGTGCACCCATGTTGTACAGTGCCTCCAGAGGACAAAAGAGAGCATTGGGATCCCCTGGAACTGGAGTTATAGATGGTTGTTAGCCACCATGTGGGTGCTGGGACTCAAACCCAGGTCTTCATGAAGAACAGCCAGTGCTCTTAACCATTGAGCCATCTCTCAAGCTCCAGATTTCCATTTTTCTAAACATCTAAATTTCAGTAAGTTTTTGTGTCTTTTAAATTTAGAGTTCATTAAAAAATTGGTACAGATATTAGAAATGTGTAAAATACTTTACAACACTTATTTATAAACAAAATCTACCTATTTGTAAAACCTGGATAACATCACCTAATTTCTATATTTAAATAGCTTCTGGAACTTAATACAATATGGTAAGTAAGTACTAATTGCTTAAATTTTCCTTGGGTCACAAATTATTATAAACACCTACTCTGTATTTTGATATCGTTGATAAAATTCCATATTATGTCTTATTTTTCATTATCAGGTCTTCGTACTGAAATCTGGCATTTTCTCATACAGATCTTTGTAGAAATAGGAGTGAGCATATAAAGATCAGTCTTCTCATCAAGTGTAAAGCTTTTCAGAAATCATTTTCCTGGGCACTGTCTTATATAGAGCTGATCAAAACCTTTTTGGGAGGAGACCCTGGGATCTGAGACCCTGCCAACCAAGGATTCATCCTCTGCTTTCTTGGCACCCTTTTTCCAACCCTCTAAAAGCTATGGGCCTCATCACTCTTCCTTTGCCTTTCAACATACTGTTTTCCAGTATATTCACCTAATAATATGTATTTAAATATTCGTGTTTATAGAGTTCTTTCTTTGTTCATCTGAGATGGGGTCTCACCCCGTAGGCCAGGCTATCTAGAACAGGTGATTCTCTAGCCCCAGCCTCCCAAAAGCTGGGATTACAGTGTGTGCCACTATACCCAGCTTAGCCCAAGAATCTCTAACCCATGCATAAAAGATTAATTTCCAGAATATACAAAGAACACAGAAAACAAAGAATCAAGAAAACAAATAATCCATTAAAAAATAGGCTATAGATTCAAACAGAGAGCTCTCAAGAGAAAAAGAAAAATGACTAAGAAACACCTTAAATAGTGTTCAGCATCTTTAGTGATTAGAGAAATGTAAATAAAAACTACTTTAAGATTCATCTTACCACAGTCAGAATGGCTAAGATCAAGAGAACAAATGGTACCAAATGCTGACAAAGACGCGGAGAAAAGGAAACCCTCATTCTTTGTTGGTAGGATTGTAAACCGGTGCAACCACTGTGGAAATCAGTGTGAACTCTTTAAAAGCTAAAACTACAGCTAACACACGGTCTGATTATACCACTCATTGGCATATACCCAAAGGACTCACCCTACTACAGAGACACTTGCATAGCCATGTTTGCTAATGCTTTTTTTTTTTTTTTTTTTTTTTTTTACAATAGCAAAGAAATAGGAACAACCTAAATGTTCCTTAACTGATAAATGGATAATGAAAATGTGGTACAATTACACAATGGACTTCTACTCAGAGGTAAAGAAAAACAAAATCATGAAATTTGTAGGTAAATGAATGGAACTAGAAGCTGTTATACTAAGTGAAGTAACACAAACTCAGAGAAACAAGCAACATATGTTCTCTCTCATTTGTGGATCTTAGCTCAAAATCCTTAGATGTGAGTATAATGTAAAATGAAGCTGGGAAAATGGAAAGAAACCATGGAGGTGAAGAGGAGGAAGGAGCTGCAGGGGGCTAGAGGCAGGAGACAGGTACTACCAAGGGGGAAATGGGAAGATAGGAGGTGCTTTAACTGGCGAAGAAGAGGTTACAGAGGGGGAAGAGAGATGTAAGACAAATAATGCTTAGGTGGTGTTTAAAACTAGAGGGAAATGTATTAGTTCAAAACCTACTGAAAAATACACATGTAAATGAATGCATGTATAGCTGAAGGCTATATAACAAAAATCATAGTGCCAGGAGGGAGAAACCTCCCTTCAAGTTGTTGGTCAGGGTAGTCCAAGAGACGCCCTAAATAACACAGGCTATTGCCATAGCCTTTGACTGCATCCCAGAGCCTGAAGGTAAGACCCTATTGCTGAAGACAGAACATACTTTGGACATCAGACTTGGAGCAACTGAGCTGGAACTGACCTAGAAGTCTCCTCCCTGAAGAACAGCTCTCATAGTATCAGAGGATACTATGCAAACTGTCAATGGAGAAAACCATCAATGATCCTATCCAGCTGTAAAGCTTAATAAACACAATGACTGGCCCAGAAGGTCCATGGATAGACTTCAGGCACTCCATTAAAGTCCTGAAATCTGTCAAAATATATGAATAAGCACATGCATTTTTGAATGAGAATCTAAATTTCATTTAAAAGTTGCTCATAACTCATAAAACACCTCTAATACTTTTACCCACTTACTACATGACAACACCATTTCTTTTTTTAAAAGAACTTATTTTTATTTTTTACTTATGTATGTTGGGGGGGGTATGTACAAAAGAGTACAGGTGCCTGTGGAGGCCTGAAGAGAGTGCCCAATGCCCCGGAGCTAAGGTCATAGGCAGTTGTGAACTGCCCAACATGGGTGCTGAGAAACCAAGTGCTCTTAACTGAGTCATTCCTCTAGCCACAGAATGTCATTTCTAAAAGCGAATTTGAACACATTCACTTGAGTATTCCTAGCATCATGTTCCTCGGATGTACGTGTCCTATTGTCTGTGTTTCTTCCAATTTAAGTGTGTCATATTTTGTCATGATATAATCATTTTACTACTTGACTCTCCTTTTTCTCTCTTATCCAACAACTTGACTTCAATATTCTCATCTGTTTTCACTGCGACTCCTTCAGTATGGGACACTTGAAACATGCTATGTGGGGATTTTGCCTCCTAATTGCTTCACTGTCCAGGGAAGCCATTGTTGCTCAAGTGCAATTTGTATCATACACCCTGAAAATCCAATATATCTCCATGTGATGGGACTGAAGTGCCAAGACAGTGTGCACAGCTGATGAATTCAGATGCACTTACATACTTTCCGCAATAGCGTTCTTACTTCCATCTGTGGCCTCATCTTCAACCTGCCCTGATCAACTATTCATATTTTCTGCATACATCCAAACCTTTTCTAAATACTTTTGTGCTACAACTGCTCATCCTGTGTTTTGGAAAAGTAGCATCATATCCCCACATCTCCTAATGCTTGTCTGTCCTTCTGTTTGCCTTTCTTATGAGGCTCTCAGGAGGGCAAAGTGTCTGTGGTAAGAGTGTAGTTATCAAATCAGAACCAGACTCCTGATTCATCACGAACTACACAAATAGCCATTTGTAAACTACTTAAATTGTCCACACCCAGGACCTCCCTTCAAAATGTAGATAAAATTTAACAGTCAAGATGGGAGGATTAAATGTAATAACTCCTGTTAAGTGCCTGGCACATTTCAAGTGCTCAATACTTTAGAGATATTATTTAACATTCTTATTCTCAGCAATGATTTGAGTCTATCTTCTGAACTGAACTTAGTAGTGTACATTTGCCACCTTTCATCTCTCAGATGATTTTAGAGGTCAGTGCATACATTATGACAACCAAACCTTCTTTAGCATCTTATACATAATAGCTGCTTACTAAATATATGGTTGCTTTTCTGAAGTCACACTTTTGTAAGTCAGAAGTTGTTGGGGGGCAAAGGAGTAGAGGGTAAGAGATAAATGACATAAGAACTTTAACTTTTAACACCCTCCCCCACTAAACCCTTTACCTGCAAATAAGTAAATATGTTCATGAGAGGCAAGCACCATTTAAGAGTTGCACAAAGGACATAGTGCCTGGGGTCTTCCTATGTATCAAAGCAAAGCATTAGCTGAAGAGATTCCTAATAAAGTTTAACTTGTATGGTAGCCTTCAAAATACCTGACTTTTGCAAGAATTCATAGGGTATACAGAAACTTAAACATTTTATATAAAATTTATATTCTTTTAACTTTATGAACATGTACCAGACCAAATGTGTAATAAAACTTCAGGTTTGAAATATAGTAGACAAATACATTGAAAATTAGCCTAATTAAGTCATGTTAAATAAAGAACCAGTTTAATTTGAGAAGCTACTTTGATCATCTGTAGAAAGAGGAGCAAGGAGTTTCTATGTGAAGGGTTATGGGATCTACATTTATAAATAGGTATAATATTTATACCAGCAAATTGTTTCCATGCAAATGGGAACTCCTAAGATTATTGAAACACTTTAATTTTGTTGATGGTATACACATTTGAACTTTAGTAAACTGTGAATAAATATCACAAGCAAATTTTCTAAAGACATTGTAAAGATAGATAGCTATCAATTTCAAATTAATGAGGAAAGCTGAAACAGCCTCATTTTATATTATACATACCATACACATGTATATATATTATACATAACTGCATTTTCAATTCTGAGGTCTTATTGTGAATGAGCTGAAGCCACACAGAAGCTTCAAACTGCTCTGCTAATAATCTGCTATATACAAAATAGGGTGTTTATAGAATTATAGTGTATTAACATTAAGAAGCAACACCAAGTAACTGGGTATTTTAGAACAATCCCGTGGTAGAAAAGTAAGGGATTTGCCACTACTAGACTGGTTGGAGCAGCTTCTGGGGCATTCAAAGAAATCATATCTACTCTTTGGTTACTCAAACAGTCACAATGTGGGGGGATTTAGAAAGCCACTGTACATCTCCAGGGAAAGACTGGCTCAGAATGGAGAGCTTAAGCTTTTACCTCAGAGTGATACACAGCATAACACCCTCTATAACACTAGAAAAGCCAAAGAAATCCTAGGCTGTGGGTAATGATCTGATCTCTAGATGATTTAAGTAAGCCTTAAGTCCATGTTTCGGTAGGATCAAAAAGATTGTAAGACATAAAAAGATACAGGAAAGCATGGCTCTCTCAAAGGAATCAAAGTCTCTGACAGAAAACCTACCTGAAGAAGCCTGGATCTTGGTTGGAAAAAAGTGAGTGTAGCCTAAGGGACCCATAGGATACCATTAAGCAGACAGCCATGTACATTTTGGGAGTACTGGAAATAGAGAACAAGGAAAAGAGACAGAAAGGATATCTGAAGAAATTATGGCTGAAAATTTCCTAAATTTGATGAAAGATGTTAAATGAAATTATTCTGTGACACATATTCATACTAAGATACAGAATCTTTCAAAAAATATTTTATTTATTATTTTTATTTTGTGTATGCGCGTATTGCCTGTGTGTAGGTAAGTGCATCCGTGTCATGCAATGCCCGAGGAAGACAGAAGAGGCTATTGGATCCCCTGGAACTGGAGTTATGGAGAGTTGTTAGCTGCCATGTGGGTGCTGGGATTCGAACCCAGGTCTTCTGCAAGAACAACAAGTGTTCTTAAGCGCTGAGCCATCTCTCCAACCCCAAGACACAGAATCTTTAAAGCAGAAAGTCTAATCAGCGAAATTCACATGAGGTTCTTGGAGATCAGAAGACTTACTGGTGACATATTCAAATTCCTGAAAAGAAGCTGGGCACATAGCCCTAAGTGAAACATCTACAATGAACCTCCACACCTAAGACTCAGGGAACATAGCAGAACAGGAAGGAGAATGAATATTAATGCATCTCTCAGCTATCACCAGGGAAGCTTCCTCATGCAATAGATAGTGATTAATTCAGAAGCTACAATTGTCCAAAGTACAGAAAATACAAGTCTGCAGAGTGCTTGTCCCTGAATAGGACATCTACATCAAACCTCTGCCACCCAAGGATCAGGAATCATTGCCGAAAGAGGGGGTGGAAAGGTTGTAAGAGCCAGAGGTGGTCAATAACTACAAGGAAACAGAGTTTTCCAGACAGCTATAGCAATGGTGACAGCATGCACAAAAACCATGCAAGCTCAAGCTAGAAAAAAAATCCCAATATAGAAATGGTGAAATGGATAAGTAGCCTCAACCTTACCTAAGGAATTACAGGCAACCAATAACTATTGGGAGAGGGAGAATCGGTTTTCTTTAACGGTGCGACATTAGATATGTTAGCTAGGCTCTTGGGCTTCAGTGGATGGACCCACACAAAAGGACATTTGGGTGCAAAACCTTGACTTGATAGGCCTTAACATATAAGACAAAGTACATGAAATCTGGCAGTGGTGGGAGGGTTAATAAGCAGGGTTCTGATAGGGTATGGGGTCTAAATATGATCAAAATATATTGATTTGCAAAGATTCAAAAGATTAAAAAAAGAAGCCGGGCACCATGGCATACACCTCTAATATCAGCACTTGGGAGGTGGAAGTTCAAGGCAAGCCTAGGCTATATAACAAGTTTGAGGTCAGCCTCATGATTCCCTGGTTCAAAAAAACCCCCAACAATACAAAACAAAACAAAGACAAAATGAAAAGAGAAGAAGCAAACAAAAACAAAAACTCAAACAAAACCCCCAACAACAAAATCAAAACCACCTAAAACTAGGGTTTTTAAAAATATATATATATTTTTATTTTACGTGTATGAGTGTTATGCCTGCATATATGTAAGTGCACCCATGTCGTACAATGCTCACAGAAGACAGAAGAGGGTCTCAGATCCCCTGGAACTGAAGTTACGGACAGTTGTTAGCCACCATGTGGGTGCTGGGATTCGAACCCGGGTCTTCTGCAAGAGCAGCCAATGCTCTTAACCACTGAGCCCCTAAACGTAGGGTTTTAAAATGCTAAAAACAGAAAAGCACTGCTGAACAAGAATTTTATATTCAACAGAACTTAAAAAATAAGGAGTCATTCAAAAAATTCCCAAGTGAACAAAAACTAAGGAAATTCACTGACTAGTGCTGTATGAAACGATAAAGAAAGTCTTTCAGGCTGAAATGAAAGTAAGTTAGACAATAACTTTAAATCAGATGAAAACATAAACATCTGCATAAAAGTAAATACAAGAGCCATGACAAATGCTACAACATTGTAACTGTGATTTTAAAAGAAAACTGAGCACACAATATATATAGTTGTAATCTGTATGTACAACAGAAAGGGGCGAAGAATAGTAACTGAAAATAAGTTGGAATAAATTCCAATTAAGTTATAATTTTAGGTTTTCAAATGAAATTTCCATGAGAAATATCTATAGAATATATATGAATATCAGTAAGAAGGAAAAAACTAAAGCTTCTGAATCAGCTCTACCACTTACTAGCCCTGGGTCATAGGCTAACCACTTTACCTTTTGAAATCTCAGAGTGCTTACTGATAAAATGGGGTTTACACCAATTGCTCTACCTACCTAACAGAGTCAAAGTAAGGATCATGTGATCTAACATGAGTCAAATGTTTGATAAACTGGTTTTCCATAAAGATCTGCATGTCTTTATTTGAACTGACTTGTTTTACTTGAACCTGCTATGCTGATGTCTGTAACATCAGTGCTCACAATCTGAGGGTCCTTTATATGAAGAGAGAGGAGATATATATGTAAGCCTGGCCTTTTCTGCTCAATGCTAAAAATAGTGTTTAGTGAACAGGAAACATTCTAGCATCCAAATCTGCAAAGACACATTCAATTTTAACTATGTGGATGGAATTCAGGAGTTTATACATATCAGTATTAATAATTTTTGGACATACCTCTTAAAGAAGATTAACAATGTTCATTCGCTTCTCTCTGGCTCTAGATTTTGGCAGAACTTTCTGATAATGAAGTGCACCTCAGAACAACCATTTCCAGCCAAGGAGTCATGGGACTCCAGAAGGATGCAGTAAGCTTTCAATGACTCACAAGAGGTCTTTTACAAATAATCTCCACACTCAAATTTGTTTCTTTGAGTACAGAGAGAAGCAAGAGTCACTCAATCCTAGCCAAAACCCTGTGTGCCTGCAGGGGTAAAGTCCTAAAGAAGGTGTACTTAGAATTGTATCCAGGACTTAGACATACAAAATAAGCCAATAAAAGGGTCAAAAGGATCAAGCCTAGAGGTCTAATTAGAATAGCTGTAAAAGTCTTGGGGATTTATATTAAAATTCAAAAAAATTAATAAAATCAATTTAATGGTGTAAATAACTCCCTTTCTCCTTTGTAAGTATGAACAGCCTTGGTCTTTGGCAGACTTACAACCTTTCCCAGGGATGGCAAGTCAGGTTTATACAGATAATATGTAGAGTATACAACAAATAACATCATATTATCCTCTGATCCACTTTGACCTTCCAATGCCTCAATGTCAATGCAGTAGCATGTTATTCTGACTATACTTGAAGGTGAATAGTCTACGCTTTTTCACAGTCTGACTCTAGATACTAAAAGCCAAAAAATATATTATGATTTCCCTAAATAGTGTTCTCTGTTGAGTTATTTACTATACTCTGATACTATTTCTATCCTAAAAATCCTGTGCCTATCAAGAGTAGCATGTTGTTTAATGTGTTAAAATTGAGTAGTGAGTGTATCGTGCCTGGGGTTTGCCAGAGTAGCTAGTATAAATGAAACAAGAACAATCATAGTGGTAACTTGTTGATGTTAAGTGCATTATGTGATACTAATTTTTATTTTATGTTTTAGTTTTCAAGGCTGTATTTTATTATATGTTGTTACAACATTTTATAGATTTACAGTAGGGACTGAAATACCACTTTTTACTAGCATACAATCAGATTATACCAATAGCTTTAATGTAAACAATGGTATAAAAATTTTATAGTAAAAATACAACTGTTTTGAAGGAGTGGATTGATTGACTAGGTCAATGAACAAGAATATTTTCTAATACTCTTACTGACAGACTTTTCTCAGTGGTGCTGTTTGATATTCCATAAATTATGTCTCAACAGCTCTAATTCCAAGACAATCCCCAATCTTATGCTTCTCAGTTTTCTTTCTGGAACCTTGATGTGGAAAGTAAGTTATTAAGGAAAGCCATTGGCTATGTGTTTCATGGTTTGGGGAATATTATGCAAATTTATATATAAACACTCAGAGCAAATGCATAATCAAAACCAAATGTTATTTGAAAATAAATTTGACCACAAAAGGCAACATTACTTTGACAAGAAAGAAGCCTGAATTCTAATTTAGTAGATAATATTTAACAGGCTTCTGGCAGAGGCCTTTGATAGATGTTCCTTTGAGAAAACAGTTTGTCTCAGGCTGATAAATTTCTTTGAGACAATTAAATAAAATCATAATAGTCAGAAAGATATGAGTCCTAGCTAGTGATTCTAGATTCAAAGCCAGGTGTTATTCGCTCTAATTGAAAAATATAACCAAATTGTCTATGCCCATTCAAAAACAAATAACAGAGAAAAATAACTAGTGGTAACTCCATACAAACACAAACTGAAGTGACTCCACCAGATGAATTTGTGCAGAGAGTGCATGAATGAACTTATTTGTCGGTTTTAATAATATGCAGTTCAAATTATGTGACAGGTAATAAAGCTGAGGTATGTATCATCACACTTGTGTCATGGTTATCTTTTGTTAGAATTTTATTTTTTTAATACAAAAGGAGACTGAAATGCATATTCCAGACATAAAAGTGGAATTTCTAAACCTTGCTAATATAAATTGATACTAATTTTCTATGTGTGAAATTTTCTAAAATAAAAAGATCTTAAAAGTAAATTCCCATTTTGCTTGCTATACACATGAACCACAACTACCTGGGCTGTTCTCCAACAGTATTTTGCCTAAATAGCTCTGAATTCCTTATTTATCATCCCACTCAATTTATCCATTGCCTTAAAGTGCATGCCAGTCTATACACAGGGCATTCTTTCTGCAGCCAAGTGACTCTATTCTACAGTGTGCTGTGTCACAGCTTTCAGTCTAGGACTTCTTTTTACTGGATCCTGTGTTAGTTGCAACGTTCCTCCATTATATATTTTTCTATAGGTCTTTTGTGCTACAGTTTGAAAGGTAGATCTCAAAATTGGCATTTGACCTTCCTAGTAACAAACACATAGTATCCAGTGTGGCTGGATAAGGAAAACTTATCAAATATAAGTGTTATGTATTGACAAAACTTTAATTTTTCTTTCAGAATTTGTTGCTGACAGGAAGTATCCATGCTAGTCTGTTTCTTGTTTGGTTGGGGATGAAGCCATATAATTTTTCTGTTATGTTTGGTGCTCTGGAACTTGCTTCAGAAGCTGAGCACATGGAAGAACCAGCCTCATTCATCTTCATCAGTTTTTGAAGGCCCTTTAAACCCAGAGGTTCCCAGACCTCTGAAAGCTCTGGGGATTTTCCTCCTACAACTTTTAGTCAGAAATTTGAGTGTCTTTGATTTATCTGCTATGCACTTTTATCTTTACTCCTGATTTTCTAAGTATCTTATTGTTTTACGCCCTGACACAGTTTTAGCTTTGTCTACTCATGTTTTCAATGGAAAGAGTTATTTTAACAATTATATATTTTACTATTCAAGCATTCTCTTGTTACTTGATTATTGCTCTTTTATAGCCTTCAATTCTGTTTAAATGGAGGCAATGTCCTATTGACTCTCTCTATGGATACTAATGAGAACTGAAGCAAGGGGAAGCCAAGCTGCAGATCTCTGTATGAAGCTGAGTTGTCTGGCAGTGCATGTTGTTTTAGGGTGAGTAGGCAGTCAGCTCTTATTCTTAAGGATCTCCCAAAGAGCAGATCAAACGTTTAGTTTTAGGAATTCACTATGATGATTCTAATCTGGTAGTTTACTCAGATATCACACAGAAAGCTTTCTGCATTGCCAGGCAAACCAGACATGCGGGGCATTTCATACCTAGACTCTTCGTTAAACCCCCAAATGCAGGCTTGCAAATGGCTCCTGTTCTCTGTGGTCTATGTCAAGTCCTATCCATTAACGTTCCTGTGTGCTCTGGGAAGATAGACTCTCTCCCTATATCTTCCAGGTCCTCGATCCTCAGATGTGGTCTACAAATTGGCAGCAGCACCTAGGAACTTCTTCAGAGTGCACCATCTGAACCACTACTATTCCAAGAAACATGAATGTTTGAGAAGAGCTACTTTAAACCACAACTTACATTTTGCTTAATCCATTAAAATCCTTAACCTGCTTTATCTTCTACAAATGGAGTAAAACCTCTTATCCAGTCTTCTTTTTGAGACTTTAAATATAGAAATCTTGTCTTTTACTATTTTTAAGTGAAGCCTATGGAGTTAGAAACAAATGCATGTGTTCACCTGACTTTCTTATACTGGAAGTCTATCTCATTTAAAAAAGACCTCTTATGTCTTCCTAATTACTTTATTTAGAATACCAACATATTCTTTGCAGAGTATTCAAACATATGAAAAAAATTTGTTCAAGGCTATTTTTTTAATTGTTAAAATTATTTTCATTTTATGTGTATGTGTGTATTGCCTGCATGTATATAAGTGCACCTGTGTTGTGCAATGTCCACAGAGGACAGACGAGGCCATCAGATCCCCTGGAATTGGAGTTATGGATAGTTGTTAGCTGCCATGTGGGTGCTGGGATTTGAACCCAGGTCTTCTGTAAGAACAGGCAGTGTTCTTAACCACTGAGCCATCTCTCCAGCCCCTCAAGGTTATTTTTAAGTGTCAGAAATGAAATGATATAACAAAGGGGGCAGGGGAATTTATCAAGAGATGTAGAACATATTACAAATATGTAGATATAGGTAGATAGAAACGGTGAAAATAAGCCTTTCAATGATAGGGTTAAAGGGCAGCATGCAGAGACATTATCCTAGGGATTTTGAAAACATACACATACAGGATAAAGGAAAAAAAATTCCTAACTCAGTGTTACATGAGATGTCCCCTACACTATGAAATAAAGTTCCCAAAGATGGAATCATGTACAAATTTTAAATTAATATATCTCATGCCACGCGTGGTGGTGCACACCTTTAGTCCCAGCACTTGGGAGGTAGAGGTAGGTGGATCTCTGTGAGTTCAATGCCAGCCTGGTCTACATAGTGAGTTCCAGGACAGCTGTGGTTACAGGGAGTTCCTGTCTCAAAAAGACAAAAAAAAAAAAAAAAAAAAAAAAGAAAAAAAAGTATCTCTCAAAAATAGATGGACTGAGATAGTGTGTTCTCGGAAAACTTACAAATGACTTTGTGGGCACTAGTGGTTACAGTATAGATGAAACCAAAGAACTAGGAAAAAATTGCTTCAAATATGTGAGATCAGGGGTTGGAGAGGGGGATGGCTCAGTGGTTAAAAGCACTGGCTGTTCTTGCAGAAGACCCACATTCTAACCCAGCACCCACATGGTGGCTAACAACAATCTGTAACTACAGTTCTAAGGGATCTGAACCCTCTTCTGACCTCTGCAAGCACTGCACAACAAGGGTGTACTTACACACATGCAGGCATAACACTCATACACATAAAATAAAAAATCAACAATGTGAGCTCAGAAATAGTACATATATTTCTCAATGAATATGTACACAAGCATGTGTAAGTACACATATAAACAAATATGTGTGTGGTTTTAAATGTTTATATAACCAGATTGAAAATGTTCAATATTAGGAGTAGACATCTCCCTAAACGGCTAATTATTCATGTTGCCCCTCCATTCAATTTTTTTTTTCATGTGTGTAAGTACACAAGTGTGTGTAGGTGCATGTGGAAACCAGAGGTAAATCATGCGTATCATTTCTCAGGAGTTGTCTACCTTGGTTTTTGTTTGTTATGCTTTGTTTTGTTTTGTTTTTGAGGCAGGGTCTCTCACTGGCATGGATCTGGTCAAATAGGCTAGGCTGGATGCCCAGTGAGATTCAGGGACCTATCTGTCTTCACTTCTCCAGTGCTGGGATTAGAAGCATGTACAACCATGCTTGGCTTTTTCTGTGTATAGTAATTTTTTATTTGAGTTTTTGCAATTTTCATATGATACAGTTTGATAGTATTTAGATTTCCTCCCCTATCCATACATCACTCCACTGCCCCCCCACCTAATTTAATGTATTCATATGTCTGCCTATAGAGTCTGATTTATGTCCCTAAATGTCTTTCAGTGTGGGTCCATCCACAGGGTCCACCAAGAATCCCATCCCTATAAGACACTATTTTTCCCCCTCCCAGCAGCCATCAATTTCCAAAAGTTCCTTAAGTTGGGTTGAGGTTTCTTACCTACTTCCCCGTGTCTATGCTGGGATTTTGTCTGATTCAGGCTTGCACAGGACTTGTACATTCTGTCGCCACTGCTGTGAATTCATATGAGTAGATGACCAGCTGTCTGGAAGACTCTGTTTCTTTGTGATCACCCAAACCGTCTGGCTCTCTCAATCTTTCTGCCTCCTTCTACAATGATCCCCAAGCCTTGGAAGGAGGAGGTTTGAAATAGGTGTCCTTTTCAGGGATAAGCACCTGTGGCCTCTTGTTCCCTGCATTTTGGCCAATTGTGTGTTTCTGTTAATCATCATCTGCTGTATAAGAAAACTTCCCTGGTTAGAGTTGAGAGATCCATTTATCCTATGTGTAGAGGTTGAATTGAAGATGTCACTTAGGGTTAAGCGTCTCACAGATACTTATTCTCTGTGTTTGACCAGTTTTGGAACTCTGTAATCATTTCCATCTGTTGCAAAAAAAGAAGCTTCTTTGATGAGGGGTAAAAGGTATACCTGTCTGTAAATATGAGGATGCATATTTAGAATAAACTAAGGAATTGGTCTAGGGATGGGGCAAAAATGGGTTTTTCTCTAGGGTCTATGACTTCTCCACCACGTGTACTTGGCTATGTTGCTTGGCTTTTTTTTTTTTTTTTAAATTTTTTGTGTATTTCATACAGAACATCTCAAACAATCTTAATCATCTTAATGATCACCCCCATCCCCACTGGCACCCTCCCATAGCAACCCCCCACACTGAAGCCCATATACTCTATCATCCCTGTTAAGGCTCACTGGGTTGTCAGTGTCCCCAGCCGTTCCTCAGTGCAAGTCCATCCACTGAGTCTAGTCAGCCTATCTAGAATCTCTTGTTTTAGGAAGATCAGATTGTTGCTAGATGAAGACGTGTTGCTTGGCTTTTTAAGTGGGTTCTGGGGATCCAGAATGGCAAGTCCTTTGCTGATTGAACTATCTCCCCACTGCACCTAATTTTATGTTTTAATGAATGAACAGTCTCCCCAGGTAAATGGGGGAATCATATTGGCTCATATTATATGAATTTATATGGAGGCACAAATGGTACTTAATTTTTCAACATTCAGTTGCAGAATCATTCCCTACATGCTATGTTTTTGGAGAATGATTTTCCCAGCCTATCAGGTCTCTCTCTCTCTCTCTCTCTCTCTCTCTCTCTCTCTCTCTCTCTCTCACTATGTGTTACTATACCTCTTCCCACAAACCTGGGTGTAAAGAATTATCTTCCAGGGAACTGTGATCATTGCTTAACCCATTTATCTTTTCTTTTGGACTAGCTGTCCAAAATGGTAACCTGGTAACCATTTAGTATCTTTTAAATTTAAATCTAAATTAATCAAAATTAAGTAAAGTTTAAAAGGTCTATTCCTGAGCTACAATATACATATTTCAAAATCCTCATGTGGCCAATGGCTACCATTTGACACTGTGCAAATATAGAAGACACCTCACCTGGTAAAGTTCTATTTAGCACACTTGCTGTGAATAGGGGATTTTCATTTCTTGATACTATTGGCATTGTATATGAAATAACTTTTTGTATAACCAGAGCCTCTCACAAGCTAGTCAAACACTGAACTATACCCCTAGTCTTCATCCTGTGCATTTCAGAGGTCTTAGTAGCTTCTATCCTCTACATTAAGAGTATCTCCCCAGTAATAACAGTGAAAATGTCTCAACACATTGTTTCCTATTGAAAACCATCACTCTAAGCATGTTAACATGAGGAAATCTGTCAATTTAGGTTTCTAGTCCATATAATTGATCACTGACTATAATCAACCACAGTACCTGCTGCATCACAGGAATTCAATGTGTATTTAGAATGAGAAACAAAGAGTAGGAAAAAAAAGGCCTAAGAAATTGATATTTTTCCAACCCAACTACTTCTATAGTTTTGTTTGTTTGTTTGTTTGTTTGTTTTTTGGTTTGTTTTTTTTTTTTTTAAGCTAACAGCAACTCTTTGGTATAGCTGCTTTTGCCTAGAACACAGAGCATGACTAAGTATTCCTGCTGTCTTTTTAGAAATCTGTTCCTGAAAATTATCAGCAAGATAATAATATTGTCTGATATTAAGATAGAATTAAATACCAAGGCATTTCAGAGATAAGGAATCCAGAACTGCTACAGTGTCTCTGAGAATATGCTTACTTTTTATACCAATGTGGGAGAATTTACTCAAGCACTCCAGAAAATGTACCTCCATTTCATTCATATTTAGAAAATAACAAAAGCATTATCATCCCTCTTAAGTTGTTATTCAAAAGCAACCCTATATACATAAACATGATCCTGTTGGCTCTATTTTGCCAACACAGAGCCAGGTTTAATGTTCCCAAATCAGAATGAACCAGTAGTTACTCTGCTGAGGCCATTTGTAAATGTTATCCTGAAAGGATACAAAGGCTTTGCTACCATTACAGGATTAGAGGAAGGTAAGGGCTTTCTTCCCTCTCCACTGCCCACACTAGGCTTCTGAACATGCGCTTGCTGCTTCAGCATGAACAGGTTCCCTGGTGTAATGATTCTGGAACCAAAGGGAACTTCAGTGGCTGCGAGTATCCTGCTTCTGGTGATACAAGCCACAAAGCCTTGGCCTCTTCATCTGCTGCTAAACAATGGGCTGTTTCTGTCTCTCCAGTAAAATGAGGAATTAAAATAACAATTCCTCCTATATAGGAGTGGGTAATATGAATTGTAAAACACTAAAGAAGGGCTAGTTTTAATTTTGGTATGCTAGGTCCCATTACAAAGGATTCAGATAAAGAATTGGGGAGGAACATGCATCAACTTGAAGTATAAATCCCAGAGGCAACTTTTAAGGAAATATCATTTAATAAACTAAACACAACCTCTATAGGATTCCATGCCACTTGGGATAGTAAAAAAGTCTTTTATTGTAGCCTACTAAGGATACATCTGATTAAAAATGCTCCATCCTCTAGGTTTTTGGTGAAATCTTGAAAGTTCTTTAAGCACCTGCAGTAATTATTTGTTTTAAGGTGTTAATGGTTGCTTCTAAAGGTATCTGTCAGGGCAAGCCAGCACACTGCAAAGTCTTATGCTCCACCTATAGATCGATTCTTGTGTACACTAGGGTCTATGCATTCAAGGCACAAGAACAGAGTAGTTACAGTGGCTTTTACCTGCCCCATTTCTACCTCCATACATGAGTTTCCCAAATAATTCTAATTAGTGTTTCCTCATGGTCAGAGCTGATCTGTCCCACAACAAACAAACACAGGTGATTTGGAAAATGTCCTCAGAAAGGTAAGAAATATATAATGGCTGTATTTACATGGTGCAGCTAGAACTAAAGGAAGATTAGAGGTACTGTTCCTCCTGTCTGTGGTCCTTTGATCCTTCTTTTCTGTCTTAGGGAGAAGTAGAAATGCAGTCAGTTGGGGACTGGTCGCCTTCTGCCACAGGCATGTCAACACAGTGAGAACCAAGCTGCTGGGATGTTTGGAATGAAAACACAGAAAAGATGAAGGTTGAGAGAGTCAGGACTCCCTGGGCTCAAAAAATCACTTGGCATCTGATTGTCAGATTTGACTGTAAACATTTAAGGAGAATGAAAAGAAGGAAAGAAGGAAGTAAGGGAAGCAGGGAGAAAGGAGGGGGAGGGAGGAAAAAAGAAGAAGGAAGGAAGGAAGGAAGGAAGGAAGGAAGGAAAGAGAAAGAAAGGAAGAAAGAAGAAAGAAAGAAAGAAAGAAAGAAAGAAAGAAAGAAAGAAAGAAAAAGAAAGAAAGAAAGAGAAAAAAAGACTGCTTTAACTGGAAAGTGAACTTTTCATTCTCTCCCTTTTGAGCTCAGTGTAGCCTGCTGTAGACCCGGAGGTGTGATGTAGACAATGAACTTTATCAGGCTCTGTCTCTGTGGCAACTTTCCAAATCATACATTTCCCCAGCTGAAATGTTCGGGCCACAAGAGGAAGGAAGTCTTCGGCTACTGACGATCATTAGCAGCACTGAGTGCAACCACTGTCAGTTGCTTCAGGTTGGCCTCTGATCACTCATACAAAGGACGGAAAATTGCTGGCGCCGCTGGCCCTGTGCCCAGCCTGCCGGCCAGTGGAGCCTATGAAAGCAACTTTTTTTTTATAGGTAACACACTGAAAGGGGCCAAAGGGTGGCACAGACCTTCAGGCACATTAATCAGCAGGAGAATTGGCCAAGTGTCACCACCCGCTGGGCTTCACTACCAAAACTTCATGTGTAAGAGACTCCCAGAAAGGGGAGGCCCCAGAATAACACTGAGTGCATCAAATGTCCTCCCTTCCTTCATATGGAAAGCTCATCTCAGAGGTGTCAGGATAAAGCATGCGAGCAGCATCTGTCCTTGGAGACCAGCAGATGTGATTCACTATTTCATGGCACAGAGAGGGAAGGAGGACACTGTAATAAAACTTTAAAAGGTGAAATCTAAATCCTGAATGTCTGCACCTTAAAAAAAAAAAAAATCTGTGTGTTTATGTGTGTGTGTGTGTGTGTGTGTGTGTGTGTGTTTTCTTCCTTTCCCTTCTCCTCCCCTTCCTGAGGGAATATAACACAATGCAATTAAACGGTAAATTACTTAGGAAAGAAATGTGCTTAGATCCATGACAAATCTGTGGAGAAAACAAAACTTCATACCCCACACATATTTTGGATGGCCTAGTTCTACCAAAGTTTAAAGCTATAACCAAGGTTGTTTATGTCAGACAAAAGGGTAGTGAGTTGAAAAATTTTTACATTTCAAGCATAAGATAATTTACTAGGCAGAAATTAACACCAAAACAAAGTTACTCCTTAAGTAAACAAAGTAAATTATGCAGCTTTTGTTGAGCTTTTCTATATTTCTAGTCAGTGTCTAAACAGGCAATGTGCTGTGCTGAAAAATCACAATGCATGCATTCCAAGCTAACCCTGAGAACAGTCCCGTATTCTTCCTATTCATTCAGAAAGGATGATGTAAGTGCACCAACAGCAGAATCATCAAGGCAGAGCCTGGATCTTGGCTAAAATTAACAAAGTAAAAATAAATAAATAAATAAATAAACAAACAAATAATAGAATTTAGTAAGAACTGGCATTTTCAAGGAAAGTAGCTAAAGCTTGGTATGATGGTGCAAACCCTTGATCCTAATACAAGAAAGCAGAGGCAGGGGAATCTCTGTGAGTTTGAGGCCAGCTTGGTCTACATAGTGAGTTCCAGGCCAATTAAACTAGAAATCAGAAAACTTATAGTGTTGAAGGTCAAAATGTTTGGCATAGTTTGAAATTAAACCACCTGATATCAATTTCATTAATTAACACAAAAATAAAAGATATTCTACAAGATGTTAAATAAAGTATTTAAATATAAAAGAGATTCCATTTAAAATGTTCTCAGCAGTAAGCAAAAGTTGTGCTATTTTAAGATTTCCATCTGGCAAAGCAGACCCAGACTTACAATGCTGCATTTCCCTGAGCAATTGCTCTGAGGTCCCAGGGTGCTGGGGGTGACTGAATGTCACAGGCACCATGATACATCTTCTGTCACTGGCTCCAGTTGGGATCCATCTTTTCTTAGTGAATGACATCTACACGAGAGGCAGTAACTCCCTCTTTCATTAAGGAGCAGAACACAACGAAACCCTTCATTTACAGTGCTTTTGTAAGATTTAGTTTAAGCACCAGCACTTCTAATCTGAACACAGGATACTCTATTTCTAAACAAAACTAACTAAAGGATAATTAATTATTTTTATATCATATGTAATAATTTTCAAGTAACTAATGTTTAAAAATCAGATCTTGCATTCAAATGGTTAAAACCTCAAAAATCAACAAGGCCTGTACTGAACTACCTTGGTTGGGTCCCTGGGAATCTCCCTTATTTGGTCTCTCTTCCCCCTGCAACAGTTTAATTCTAATCTCCCTCTTTTGACACTACAGAGTCTATACATACTATTCCAATCATGCCTTTCCAATTTAACATCTCTGAAAAGAGTTTGTTTCATGAATATCCTTGTACATTTTGATAGCTGTAAGAAAACCACATTGTAAATGTGTCATCATTTAAATTTTTGACATTAGGTTTTTACTGATGGACAGGAAAGGGAAAGAAAAAGGCCTTGCTATGATTCTCTTCTATGGATCTAAATATGAATACTTGTGTTTAGTTCTTCTGGATTTTGGGTTTGTTCCATAACCAAAGTTTGTCATCCATCTACTATAAAGAAAACTGTTTTGACTTTTTATATCTTCTGTCAAGTATTTATCAATCCTCCAGGTGACAAGTGGAGGTTAAGGGTAAGATTATAGAAATGCCAACCTAGGAGGTTACAATGTTATTAGTAAGACAAATCAAACAGATCCACAGGGCCCACAGCAGTGTGCTTTCTGAGCTCAGATGTTCCTAGGTATGATAGTAAAAAATTTAAACTGTTTAAGATAGCAGAGGTTTTAGTTAGAAGTACCGAGTTCAAATATAGAATCTGCCACTTACTGTCTATATTTTCCTGGCAAGCTTCTTTTAAGCTATCTAGTGCTTCATATATAAGAAGAGGGTTCCTGATCTCAGAACGCTGAGTGGATGAGAGGACATGTAAATTTCTCAAGAGGTAACAGGTCCTAACATGCACAAGAAAAAAGAAAAGTATTTATCTTTTGCCAAACAGGAGATCTGGGAGAGGGAGGTGGGGAGGGGTTCCAGGCCAGGGCTAAGTACTCACTGAGCAAGAGACCAGAGCAGCAGAGGCACAGAACCTGTGCTGGGTACAAGAGACTGTTACAGAGTCTTCTTGAGGACAGGAGTGTATACCAGCTGAAGAACATGAGGATCTGGCAGCAGGGAGCACACAGGGACAGATGGCTAGGGACAAGGCAGAGGCAGTCAGTGAAGAGGCAGGAAGAAAACAGAGCAGTAGTCTTTGCTGTGTGTGTGTGTGGGGGGGGGTTGTACTTATGTCAGATTTTTGGAAATTTTGTTCTGTAAAAACAGAAAATGATAAACAAAAGTTGAAATAAAAGGAGGTATGTCAGAAAGAAACAGTGGCTCATGCACGTTATCCCAACACTTAGGAGGCTCAGGCAGGCCAAGAGTTCTAGGTCAATCTGGTGAGTTCTGGGCCAGCCTGGGCTACCTTAAAAAAGGAAACAAAGTTGGGTATGGTGGTACATGCCTTTAATCCCACCAGTTAAGAGGCAGAGGCAGGTAGATCTCTGTACATTCAAGGTCAGCCTGCTCTACATAATGAGTTCCTATAATGACACCCTGTCTCAAAAACAAAAAAAGTCAAGAGATACAACACTGTGAGCTAGAAGTGAACTACTAATATTCACATTTGAATTACTAAATTAGGCTTGTATTCAGTTAGGCTAGATGACCCAACTATTTTATAAATTCTTGAACTTTAAAATATTTCTTATTCAAATAATAAATACAGATGGGAGCAGAAATACCATTTAAATAATAGAAAATAAAGAACCATGAATAAAATTTTAATAAATGTCTTTGATTATGACAGCAATTTGTAATATGGAAAAAAAATAAATCTAGGAAGATGAAGCTATCAACTGAATGTTCAAGAGGGCCATGGCTTTTCATTTCCTTTATATTTAATTTTTTAGTGTCAATGTCTTATTAGGTCCAACAAATTTCAATCTCTTTTCTCAGTGGCTTTGTTGTGTTATTGAAAAAAAAGTTCAAGTTTGGACACTGATTTGAGATAGGAAGGGCAGCAGAGGCCCTGTGAAGTGCTTGCTGAACCGTACATGTACTACAGCACCATCAACTTAACCGCTGTGCTATTCTACTGAGTTGAATGGCTTCCCAGTCACTCTTTCTAATTCTGATCTGCATTCCTGGCTAGCTGTCTGTCACTGTACTTTCTATTATGTTACTAAGTAAAGACATTTCAGAGTTTCACTGAATCTACAAAACATTTGTAGAATGCTGCTGTGTATTTTATGCCAAAATAGCTCATGTCTTTAGTAGAATGAAATCGTCTAGTTATTTCAGTTTGCAGAAAACCAGTTTTATTTTGAAAGTAGTCTCTAAAAGGGAGATTGGATGTTTGATGAACTGGTTAGATTAGCGTGTGCTTCACTAAAGTTTGTAGAGTTTCCTACTTTCTGCTTATAAAATTCTATGGTCTCTTGTAAAGCCTCACCCTTCTAAGCCATGCTATGCTTCAGAATTGAGGACACCTGAGTTACATAAATCTCTATCACAAAGTTACATTTTCTGTGCAGAGCAAGAGCTGTCAGGAGGAAGGTAATGAAGAAGAATAGCTTGACAGAGGGGTTTAATGGGATCCAGCTGCTACTCTATGCTACTTGCTGATAAGGCTTTGTCTTAAGTTTACAATAGAGAAAGTTTGGGAAAAGGCTAAAAATTCACATACAGGAAGTAAAAGTCTTTATATTTCATTTGTTCAATTTCCTCTATGTTCACAACAGGTTAACTTTCAGAATGTTCTAATGTGCCACTGTAAGTCTTTAAAAATAAAAATTAAATAACATTAAAAAGTATAGAAATATTGCACCTTAGGGAAAAGACATTTAACCTATTTGGGCTCACCACAGGTTCAGATTTAGATAAACCTGGAAAAGTAAGAGATTGCTTTTATGTTTACTACAATTATATATTAAAAGAAGGAGGGGGAATGAGGAGGAGGAAAGGCCTTTTCTGGTGGAAGGGCAGTACCCAATTCTTCATAACATATGTTTGTTACCATAAAATTAGACAAGTGCAGGATGGAAAACCCCAGACAAATTGCATTTCATTCTGAATTCAGATTCCAGTACAATGCAAAGCTTTAGCTTAATCTTAATCTGTTATTTGCTGGGGACACAGGGACAGGAATGTAGTATGATTAACCCTCAGCTAGTAAAGGAAGTGACTGAGAAAATTCCCTGAAGGAGCTAAGCAATGCAGACTCTTGGGAAAGAACTTCAGCTCTGACAGGAGATACTCATACCAGACCAGTGGACTGTAGCAGAGGAGCCAAAGAGTTAAAGCTAACACTGAACTCCCAGTTCTTTCAGGTTAATGAAGCCTTCCTGGCCAAGTTCCTTCTCCAGTGAGGGGGAGAGGCCCGGGATTCAGCACATTGGGGTTTTACACTTTCCCACAGTCCTGGACAGGACCTGCAGCTCTGCATCCATTGCTCAGAGGAAGGAGACTCAGGTCTCCCAGGGAGTAGAAGAGGAGGGCTGGGGGCAGTAGGCTCCCAAGTTGTCTGAAGGGCTTAATAAACACAAACAATGCAAAAAGTGAGTAAGGGTTAGGGGCAGGTGCCAGTCTGCAGACATTTTATGCTCTAAGTGAAAACCTCCTACCAACTGAACTTAAGGGAATGTTTAGTCCTTGCAGGAAGCCTCCAGACTCAGGAAAAGGCAATAAAAGGAAAAGCCCCCAACAGGGCTCCTCCAACATCTCATGTTACAAATTTGCAAACTAATTACTTAGAGCCAGACATATTAAAAAATTTCCCTTTACAACTAAGTGAATACAGAGCGATTTAAAATAGAGTAGTTGGTTCCAGACTTAGATAGGGCTCTGAATTTAAAAGTTTAATTAAGGCGAATCCTGTTGGCCATGTAGGTCTCTCAAACACTAGCATTACTGAAATTATGACTAACAACTTAATTGATTTAGTCAATACCTCAAGTAGAGCTCATGCAGCAATTAGTTCAGCTGAAGAAGCTGGAGTATGCTGAGCGATGAGGTTTGCTATGATGACTTTGGTTATTTTTTTTTCCACATAAATTTAATCTCTGAAATTCTGGGCTTGACAATTTTTCTTCAAAGTGGAAAAAAAGTATTAGAAACAGCTGAGATGCTTATCCACATAGGACGATTTCTGGATTGGCATTAAGGTTTGGACAAGGAATAAGGGATTACTTTTTCCTTTTCTCCTTAGGAAAGGGGAAGGGGGCGAGGGCAGCATTTGGTGACTCATCCTTTGGAGCAGCATCCCAAGTGTGATTTACTTAATACAGCCCCATAAATCACCTAATGCAGTAATAATCTCAAGATCTGCATGTAAACATAGCTATTAAAATATTACAATTACTCTGTTTGCTTAGTGTTCATAAGGTATATCTCATCGGGAGGTAAATAGCTTCTTCCCTGAGGTGGGGCATCCAAAGTAGTGTCCAAATTACATATCCCTCTGGGAATGCTGAGCTTACATAAACAACATAGTATCTACATATAATGACAAATGTGTGACTAAGAGACATATGTGTATACCTTTTTCAGCTGAGATTTTTCTACCACATCAAGTTGATGTACTGGTTTGGAAGTCTAATTCATTTAACATCAAACTTGGCTATGGCATCAGTTGGCAATTATTAATCATAGAGAATCAGAATTTTCAGCTCAGGAAAAAAAAGTGGGCATATCTTTTGACTACATTTGTTTTTGAGATTTGTGCTGTGACAGCCACAAGGCATTCATTTTTAAACAAAAAGTGAGCCAGAAGACTTGGATCTATATTGTCTTTTGGTACTACTTATTTTTGGCTCACAAGACTTAACTTTGTGTAGTGTGGTAATCTGTAACTGTAAGCAATCATCCTCCCGATTAGTACTGGGTTAAAAACTGAAAACCACCTACAATTATTAGCATGATCCCTAACCTCTATAAGGTGGTAATCCAGTATTGGTTGTTAGCTGTCAAATTTATTTCCCTTTGGTGAAATATACCTCGTATTTAATTAGTAGTCATTCTTGATACTTTATGGAGCTGAGCCCAAGTGCTGTGGCTTTAACATTTAACCCCTGACCCTTAAATATTTACCAGCTTTTAAAATGGTTGTGTACAATTATCCCTTCAAGTATATCCCAGATCCATCATTCTGACCACTCTGGTCAATTCCGAGTCAAATGCACTGTTCTAACTGATGTTGGAACTGGACATAAAATTGTGATGTTCCACAGGAGCTCTATTAGGCAAAGCTGTAAGCACTAGCTATGGATGTGTCACCCATGAAGAAGAATGTGGGCATCCTTGTCAGGACGACCACATGAGGAACCTGCAGTATAGAAGATGTGGAGCAGACTTGCTGCCATTAAGCATGGTGGGGAGCCTTAGAACCTGTGCCATTTCAACTTAGTCATGAAAGGGGCATTTTGGCTAACTATTTTCCTCATTTGAAATCAAATTTACTGAGTCAAGATTTGGACATTACATTTTTTAAGCTTCCTAGAGTTTTCCTAGACAGCAAGATGCCCCAAATGAAACATTTCAAGGAAGGAACTGTTTTTTCTATCCTAGTGTAAAACTTAACAATATCCATTAAGTAAGGGTTCTTCCCACACTAGAATTTTAGAAATGTATTTTAATCAAAACACTGAGGGAAAGAAAGGCCACCATTAGGCAATATTCAGTGTAAAAAGATAAATGGATGCAGGTACTGTTCTGTCGACATTTCATGAGCATCACACCTCAAAGGCACACTAGATCTTTACTTCAGGGATGACACCACCTACCCTAGCTGCTTTCACAACATATGTAATGCACCTCACACATGGTAGATTCTCAATAACTTTTTGAATAGGTATGAAATAAATACTGCAGTCATGAAAACAGCTTAAAAAGGCAAACACACATTCAGAAATGTCAATTAGGTTTTGCAAGTAGAAAGAAGTGAGAGGAAATCAGAGCCAGAAAAACAGAAGCATGTTCCCTGAAACCCCTTTGCAGCCCCAACCTGGTAAGAGAAAGGGAAGGCAAGAGATGTGTATGCTGCTAACGAAGGGCTAAAAGCTGAGTCTAAATTAAGGCCAGATGCTAGTTTTTAGCTACTTTAAAACTCAAGTCTGGGTCAGTGGCACTTCCACACAGAACACAAATGCAGGCTCTGGGTGCTGGGGGCCATCTGACCCAGAAGGCTGCTTCCTGGAGGGAGTCAAAACATGCATATGAATAAACTGAACTTTTAAAAAGGAGAGAAATCTGTAGACCAGTCATAATAGTGATCCTGAGGGGAATCTCAGCAAGGTATTGGTTTGGGTAAACAGCTCAGTAGCAGTTTGGTGCTTTCTGGCTGTGGTTGCCAGTTACTCTTGTGTGCAGCGGTCTACTGTCAAATTCATCTGCATGTACAGTGAAGTGCTACTAAAGTGCATGCACTGATGTTTATAAGTCAAATCTCTTTCATATTTCCCCAAGGAAGAAAACAGTACACAGAATGTAAGAATCAGAGACTTCACAGTGATACATTTTAAATTCTCAGGGATCCTTTTTTAAGCTTTAGTAAGTAAGGTTTTAGTAAGAAGAAAAGATCCTAAGCAGTAAAAGGACATGGTTGCTAAGTCAGAGCATTTGTCTTTAGGGATTGCTACCATGTTGAAGTGCTAAAAAGAAAATGGACTCCATTCTCCTACAATCCCTCACTTTCAAAACATCCTCAAATATTTCAAGGCATTCCTTATTTTCAGTCTGGTCTTAGTTCAAAGGTGAATTTCATGCAGGGAGAAGGCTAAGAATATTTTAGTCATTTGTAAGAAACATGATACTGGAAAATAGTATGTTTTCTCTGAAATTCTAGCTATAAAATGATACTTATATGGAACTCAAAAAATCATAGGTAGCTGATAATCAAGTACTGAGGCTTCTGAAAACATTGAATCTTCCCTAAAGATTAGTGTTACAATCAATTAAAAATCACCATGCCTGACATGGTGGTACACCGCTTTAATTCCAGCACTCTGGAGGCAGAGGCAGGCAGATCTCTGTTAGATCAAGGCCAGCCTGGTCTACATAGGGAGTTCCAGGCAAGCCAGGGCTATATATAATGAGACTCTCTCTCTCTCTCCCTCTCTCTCTCTCTCTCTCTCTCTCTCTCTCTCTCTCTCTCTCTCTCGGTCTTTTTGAGACAGGGTCTTCCGGTAGCCCCAGCTGGTCTGGAACTCACTATGTAGACCAGGCTTACCTTGAACTTACAGAGATCCCCCTGCCTCTGCCTCTGGAGCGCTGGGACTAAAGGCATGAGTAACCATACCCAGGTCTTTCTGTTTTCTTAAAACAACAATAACAAAACACACCAAATCACTTTTTTAATGTGTCACTTTTTTACATCTTCAAATGAGGGCTATTATTCATTAAACATGTCTTTACAAACTAGAAAAGCTATTAATAATAAGGAAGAGAAAAAATGAAAATTCAATATATTTTTAAAAATATTTTATTATTTTTATTTTATGTGTATGAGTGTATTGCCTGCATGTATGTGAGTGCACCCATGCTGTGCAATGCTGCAGAGGTTAGAAGAGGGCTTCAGATTCCCCTGGAACTGGAGTTAAGGACGGTTTGTAGCCGCCATGTGGGTGCTGGGAATCAAACCTGGGTCCTCTGCAAGAGCAGTCAGTGCTCTTAACCGCTGAGCCATCTCACCAGCCCCAAAATTCAATATTTTCATCTGTGCCCCTACATCTGCTGCAATGTCACTACTGAGGAAGTTTTCTCCCTGATCATATATCTGTGTATATGGTACAAAGAGAGAGAGAGAGGGAGAGAAACTAAGAAAAGGCCTGAGGTATTGGGACCTATTCTGACACATCATTTGACTCCTCCTCCTCCTTCCCACTGTTCAGGAAATCTTGCAACTAACCCAGAAGATTACTGTACATGCCACTTCCTCCATTTTTCCATTGTGCTAATTCAGGAATTTCCTTTTATCTGGTCTAAATACTCCCATGTGTTCACACTTGGGTGTGACACACTTGGGCCTTTTCCTCAGGCTCATCTCCCATTCTAACCATTCTTGATAGCACATACTTAGAAACCTATTTCACACTTTTGTACTTTGTACAACAGACTTAAGGTCTCTTCCTTTCCTGGTCCTAACTCTATTTTTTAAAACTTGGCATGAAAACTTCTTCTCAGAAATCTTCTATAGTGGCTATGTTAAGGTAGCCTAGGTATACTCCACCTCCTTCCTTCTAAAGGGAAGCCAATCTGAGTGTTCATTCTTACACTCATACCTCATGGGGGTGGCTCACAGGTCTAGTCTAGGACCACAGCAATCCCATTCCTCTGACTAGCAAATGACCCAACTCTAACTAGGGTGGTAGAAGAGCAGGTCTGCAGGGACTTTGGGGAAAGCCAGGCTAAGTCCCTCTCAGCTCTTCCAGAATGTGAAGAGTATGATTTTGACCATCCCTAGCAGCTGGTCTACAGCCACAATAGGAAGCACATTGTGGAGAGTAGAAAAGAGGGACATCCTGAGTTCTGTATAGCTCTGGATCAGTCAATAGGAAGGCCTAATACAATTCTAGGTGTCATGTAATACATACATAGCATATGGTTAAGGCCAACATAATTAAATTTTTTGGTACTTGAAGGAAGTAGCACATATCCTAACTCTTTGGAGGCTAGGTTAAGTTTTTCTTTCAAAGGCTATAATGAGATACAGAGGCTCATACTGCAAAGTTCAATAACAAAATATCTAGTCCTTTTGTGTGGTTAGTTTTTGCCTATGTGTTAATAAAGAACAGCAGATGACATATCATAAGCTAATGTTCCCACACTCAAGAGGGCCCTCAGAGTGGCAGGAGGTGCCAGCTTCCAGTAGACATGAACAAGGCAGGCAACACCCATGTGGGTCAATGGGAGATAGCTGTCAACCCTGCCATGCGTCTACATTCCTAGGTTAGGAAAAAAGCCACATCAATGCGGTCAGGAAAGCTAAAGGACAGAGATCAGGCCCTATAAGGGCTCTCTCCAATGCAAGGGTGATATTGCCTAAAGTCAACATGGCTAGGTGCAGGGCACCCTTTGACATGGCCTTGTCCCATAACATGGGGCTTTCTGAAAGAAGAAAAGGGATAGGAATGGATGCCACCATGTCTATGTGGCCGGCAGAGAGCTGTGGTGTCAGCTTGGTAGACGTGGACTTCAGTTACCTTAAACAACGTTTTTCTCACCTGTCAATAAGCTTTGTTGTAAGAATGTTCGTATATTCATGACAGCAAGCACTATAAATTTACACATTGTTGCCATGTACTGGGCATGAGATTAAGGGTTTTATAGATGCTACCATACTTAATTCTCACGCTCCTACTCGTTGCTGCTTATTACCCCAAAGTCCACAACTGGTCAAATGGCAGAGCTGGGGTCAGAGTGCAAATCTGTCTCTAAATCTTGTATTTTAGCTAATATTACATCATCAAAGTAAGTAAAAAGACGCTTAGGAAATGTGATGTGTGTATGGAGAGGATGAACATGGTGGCATACATTTGTAATACAGAATTCAGGAGGCTGCAGCAGCAGAATCACAAATTAAAGGCCAGGCTGGCCTAATGTTCTGTTGTAGGGGATCTATAGTTAATAATTCTACATTATATATCTCAAAAGATAACTATAGGAGGATCTGTGACATTCTTTTTGCAAAGGAATGATAAATGTTTGAGGGGATAGATATGATAAATACTCTGATTAATCATTGCACAACATGTGTATGTGCACTGAACCATCACACTGTACCCATAAAATGTACATCTATAAAAATAAAATTTACAAGAAGGAAACAAACACAACAACTACAGCAAACTTCCCTTAAAATCTTATCTATATCAGTATTAAACTTGGTATTCTTGGCATGCCATACTTTCTGTACTTGAATTTTTATATAAAATGCTAATATTGGTTTTCTTTTTTTCTTCCAAGCACAAGTTTTCCTAAAACCAATGGCAGCCAGCCTTAATTATCAGAGAAATTATTCCAAAACTTCATACAAAGAAATAAAACAACCTATATGTCCCTTTTTCTTGAGATCTGAAAAAAAAAATCTGATGTCAGCAGTGTCTTTTTTTTTTTTTTTGATTGTTTAAAATATTTTGAGCTCCAGTGACAATAAAGAAAACAAATGTATGAGCTGCCTGTACTGTATGGTGCAACTTTTATCATCATTAATACATGAAAGTACTTTTCAAAATAATTTCTGGCTTAAATCCAAACTGGCTTTTTGGGGACAATGTATGCATTGCAGGCTGGCTTTGAACTTCTGATCCTCTTGCCTCTACCTGCTAAGTGCTGGGATTACAGGCAGTGCATTATCAGTACCTTCCTGCATTACAGGATGTGTACTACCACATCCCATTTATATGGTGAGGGTAGCCAACCCTAAGATTCATGTGTCCCAGGCAACCATTCTACCAACTGAGCTACATTACTAGCCCTAAATACATATTTTTATAAACAGGTTAGCTTCTTTCTCAAACAGCTTCCTTTAAGTAGGAGAAATTAACAATAGAATGTTACATTTGCAATCTTTTTTAGAAAATATTTTAATTAATTTTTATTTTATGTATATGAGTGTATTGTCTGCATGTGTGTAAGTGCACCCATGTTGTCAGAATACCCAAAGAGGTCAGAAGAAGCGTCAGTTCCCCTGGAACTGGAGTTTCAGATGGTTGTTAGCTGCCATGTGAGCACTGGGAATCAAACCTATGTCCTCTACAAGAGCAATCTGCTCTTAACCACTGAGTCATCTCTCCAGACCACATTTGCAATCTTAAGGCAGCATTTCTTTATAGCAATGATAGTGACTAAGTAACGTGCCCCTCTTCAAATGAAATGAAATCTGGTTTACTATTCTAGTACGTAACAGTTGCTAAAGCTCGAAGTGTCTAAGTCATGTATTCTTAAATTTTTTTCATATTCAAATGGATTATAAAATATGATTCCAGTTATAGAAGAAAAGCAGAAACATCTGAAATAATGGCAAGATAAACTGTTTTCATGTCACACAGTATTTACATCTGAGATTGAGGCAATTCATCAATGTCAGCATTTGAATCAGATGATTTCTCTACTGTGTAAGTAAAAGAAATGCCTTCTATAAAATCACAGGCTGAGTTCACGGTAGAGAGTATAATGGATTTCATGGCCATAGTTTATATCCACATTCAAGACTATACTTACACTTGCAGCTTCTCTTTGTACCACTATGAACAAAGTTATAGATATACAAGCAATGCATACATTAATATAGGATAGGAAGCATTGAAATGCATATACAGCTTATAGCAGTACAATGCTCTGGCCCAGAAGTTTACCAGCCAACCACTTCATTGCTTCTAAACATTGAATGGGTAACAAACTTTTTTTCTTTCCCAGAGATGGAGTTTCTCTTTGGGACTTTCTGGCTTTTTATCATTTGTTGGTACTGGGTTTGGAACCTAGTGCCTGATCCATTCTAAGCACAAGTTCTGTTACTGAGCTATATCCCTAGCCCCTCATTATTGAATCTGTTCACTAGGCACCCTTTTTCTAAATGCTCCAAGTCCTCACAGCAACAACCATTCCACAAGGGCAGGTAAATAGGTTTGAACTCTAGACCCACAGTAGAAAAGCTACTTGCCCATGGTTTCCTTGATAACAGGAGGTAGACAATCACAACCCGGGGAGACACTCTGATTTCTAATGTCACATATTTCTTAAACCCAAGCAAAAACAAGCTAAAAACCCAAAACCTGTAACACTGGATTCAAAGGAGCCACAATTTATTGAAAAAAATTATAAGTATTTCTCTATGTCAAGGAAATGGTTTGTGAGGAATGAGATCACAGAAAGGGAAAATGTTCTCTATATACCTTGAAATCCAAGACTGTAAACTTTTATCTCCTTTGCTGAAATCATACAGTGCATTAGTTGCAGAAAGGAGGGCTTGGCCAGGTCAAGCATGAGAGAGACAGACATTCCCAGTGGAGAGACAAAACTGGAGATGTGGGTGGAAGCAAGAGCTCACTACTACACAGCCCAGTCCAGAGACTGTGCACTTCCATACACTTGGAGCTTTCACAACTTGTGTCTTGTAGAGTCCATACCAGTCCATACCAGTATGGACTCTACCAAACCAAGAGGGCAGACACTGGCAAAATAATGGAAGTAGGTAGGACTCTTACTAATAATTAAGATACAGGAAAAAAAACAGATGAATTCATTCTTGACATATATTTAAAAACCATCATCATGTATGTGTTGGAGAGAGGGTAAGATGCTTTTGGAGGAATCTAGATGACTGCAAGAAAGGTGACAGGCTCAGTGCTTGAAATTCCCATTGTTGGGAACATTTGGAAGATCAATACAGCAGAATCCCATTTAGCTTGTTTAAGATTTATTTTTATTATTTTTAATTATGTGTATAAGTGTGGCTGTGTGTTGGTATGTGCATGTGAGGGCGGGTCGCTGCAGATACCCCTGGATCTGGGGCTAAAGGCATTTGTGAACTGCCCAACACAGGTGCTAGGAACCAGACATGGGTGATAGAAACTGAAGTCTGGTCCATGGCAAGAGCAATTTGTGCTCTTATTCTCTGAGACATTTCTCCAAAGCCTAGCTTATGGTTTTATTTTTTTGAGACAGGGTCTCCCTGTAGCCATAGCTAGCTTAGAACTCACTGTGTAGACCAGGCTATTCTAGATCTCAAGGAGCTCCACCTGCCTCTGCTTGGATTAAAGGTGTGTGCCATCAGACCTGGTTTAGCTTGCAGTTTTAAACACCACTACCTTAGTTGACTGTCAGCTCCTAAGTTCTCTTCCACACTTCCCATGTTCATTAACTCTCTCCACATGTTGAGGTTCAATCAACACGTGAACCTCAGCATGCTCAGTACAGAATATGACTTCTTTTTTTTGAACATGTACCAAACCCAAGTATTTCTTAGACAGGAAATATTAACATCCCTTATGTACCACCTGCCTCCTATAAGGAGAGCTTCAAATCCTGGAGTCATTTTAAATTCATTTATCTTACTCTACACTAATTGATTAGTTGATAAATTTTATACATCTCTGTCAACACAGGATGAAGTTCTAGTATGTGCTGATCTGGTGTTTGGACAGATGTGGTCCCTGCTTCAAGAATTTGTAGTTCTAGGGGACAGTAACACTTTAGGGGGAGGAAAAAAATGAGTCAAGATTTATGGAAGAGACATAAAGCTACCATGGAAGTGTCATGGATTGGAGAAGCTTTTCTGAGGATGTGACATTGAAAGGAGACTTTACGCTGGGAGGTGGAAGGCAGTGGGTGGTCCAGGCACTGCTGTTAGTTTAATCCTCTTGAAGCCCACAGCAAATCATGTCAATGGCCAATCTTCATGGTTCCTCAATGCCCGTGGAGTCACATGCGGACTTACCTCTGCCCTTTGAATCTCTACATCAAGCACCAATATCTCTTTCCATTTCATTAACTCATATTGACTGCTTCCCTTAAGGGCATGAGGCTTGAGTCAGTGTGCCACCATGCAGTCTCTGTTCAAAGCCTTTATTTACCAGTACTTCTAACCCAGAATTCTAAGTGTGTATAAGACCTACTCTTCACTGCCCTTAAATTGGGAAGCACATTATTCTTACTCTGATATCATAAGTACTGTTTTCAGTACTGACAATTTTTGCTTTTGTCATTTATGCAGTTTAACGTGCTTGCTCTCTCACTCTCCACCATGTGCCCAGCAGTGGGCCTGGCCTAGATTTGTAGTATACATTCAAAGTATAGCTCTTTCTCTCTGTGATTTCCTCACATGTTGATTAAATTATTACTTAAGTGAGCATTTGTTATGTGTGAGGTATACTGAAGGCCTATATTTGATACTTACTATTTAGTGAATAGACAAAAAATTGATGTATTTCCTGGAAAAAATCTCTGGTAATATAAACCTTGGGGCTCATAAAGGAATATGTAGATTAAATGGGTTCATGTCACATATCTCCAAGCTATGTGTACTGACACAGACAACATGGAAGAAGCAACTTAATGACTTATGTCATTAAGCTTTGATACATTGAGCTTTGATATAGGAGATGACACAGGGAAAAGAAGGAAACAATACCCTTACTCCTTCTATTTTCTAGACCCAGAAATGGGCACATGAAGGCTCTTTACTTATATCCAGCTTATGAATCTCCAGTAAATATCTCAAGTTATACAGAAAAAATTAAGTTGTCATTGCAAAAACAAATCCCTGAATCTGATTTTCCTACAGTTTTTCTGCCCATTCTGAAGAATATACTACAAGAATTACCCTATTACATGAAAAGAATCAACAGTTCAGATGGACACTTTTTGCTATATTATATAAACTAGTAACACCATCAAGATTATTATGACCTGGTTTTGCAATCCTTTCTCTCTAGCTAACAAAGAACTTTTCAAAACCCTTTCATGGAGCTAGAATTGCTTAGAAAAAGTAGGTGTTCTTTGCAAAATATGAGCTCGTTTTTCACAAGAAGGAAGTTAATTCTTAAAGAGCTTTTGTATCCAAAGACATTGGTTGCATGCAAAACACCATTTGTTTCCCCAACTGTGGCCCTCTGTGCTCCAGTGTGGAGGGAGCATCAGAGCCATCCTCTTCCTCCTGGTGCACTTTAGCCAGGCTCCTTTTCTAGCAGGTCCTGGGCCTCCTGGGGCTACTTCCAAATAGAGGCATAAGCAGGCAGTAAGCAGAAGGCATGCTCTTGAATAGGTCTTCCTGTGCCAGGCTAGATGTAAATACATTCCCAGACTGTGCTAGAAGCTGGCTCTTTTTGGTTTTGCTTCAGTGTCTATTACCTCAGTTGTATTCATTACAAACTCATTACCAGGGACAAAAGTGTCAAAATACGTGTGTCAGTGAGGCTCTTCTGCCTATACACAGTAAAACTTTTATCTCAGCCACCAAATACTGCTTTTTATCTTTGTCAGTTTTCAATTAATTTACAATGCTGGCTTGTTTATCAGAACTGGAAATGGGCCAGGCCTTCAGGGTATTTGATGAGCTTTACAATAACCCTGAATGCACCTGTTAATTTTGCCTCTGGGTAAACAGTTAAAAACTCCTTGGCTATTTCCTCAAATTGGGTGGAAACAAAGAAACATGAGATTTTTTTTTTTAAAGGCTAGATTAGGGAATTGGAGATGCATTAATTCAAAAAGTGAACAGGGTCAAAGGAGGGCTAGGAGGCTAATAAGCACAGAACACACAGCAGAAAGCTCCCAGCAGGGTAAGAGTTCACTCAATTTATCCGGCGATCTATTCCAGACACAGTCAATGATACATTATTGGATCCAGACCTGCAACTGCTTCCTAAGACCAACCTCACTAGTGTCACTGCCCTCCCTTTTAGAAATATTGCTGTTACCCAAACCTGTCCACAGAGCAGGCTTGCTCAGCTGGCAACCCGCTGACTTTTGTTTTCTATGATGTGATGCTCTGTGCTCCCCTCTCTGCTGTGGGAATTAGGCAGAACCACCACCATGCAAAGTGCGGAACACCCAAGTTGATCCTACTCGATGAGATTTTTAGTACTTTATTACTTGGAAAGCCAATCCCAGGGATAAGAGACTATAAACAACAGCAAATGCTCTATCTAGCAGGCTGTACAAGGTTAAGGACTTTGAGAGATTTATCGAAGGAGTTGGGGACAGGGATGCTCCATCAATCAAACTCTTACACATCAGAAAACTTTTAAAAGAAGAAGAAAGGAAGGAGAAAAGAGGAAGAGGAGAAGGAATAGAACATAAGGCATTCTGCTTAAGATCTTAGGAAAATGTCTGTTCTAAATGACGAGGGGGGAAGGCTGAGTGATTAAGTCTACTTAAGGTTACCTTCTAGCCTTTTCACTATCATTAATGTGGAAAGTTGTAAGACTGAGAAAATACATATTTTATTGCAACAAAAAATCTTAGGTGTCTGCTGATATCATTTCAAGATCTGATTATCCAGTGCATTTGGCTTATACAGTGTACTCATATTAGAGGGATCTATTAGAAATAACATACTTCATCAAAGTGTGGCCCTTGGGACAGGGAGCTGCTTTCCCCTGTGCTTGCTGTTTCAAACACACACTGCTGCAATAAACAGCAGAGCCATGGGCATTTTAAAGAGGGCATGTGTTAGTAGGGCTACAAATAGGCATCAAGCAATGATGAAGAGATCACCAATGTTCACATGCTAGGCAGCTTTCCCTTGCTCTGGATTTTACCACAAAACATTCTGCATTAAAAAATATTAACAATTGGAAAAAGTAAAAGCTGAGCTGAGGGTGTAGTTTGGGGGCAGAATGCTTGCCTTGTGTGCGAGGGGCCCTCAGTTTGATCTTTAGTACTGCAAAACCACTCCCCCAGCACAAAACTAAACTGCAAATAGAAACTGTCCACAGAAATGCTTTTAATGTCTACAATATCTTTTGTTTTAGAAGAGTCATACTTTCAAATGAGTCAAGAATGACAGGTATTCAGCAGACCTTCAGCACACACACACACACAGAGGAGAGAGAGAGAGAGAGAGAGAGAGAGAGAGAGTGTTATTCAGCAGCCGGGCAGTTTCTAGGCCATGGCAGCACTGTCTACCTGGGCTCTGCAGGTAACTGTCTCTTAACCAACAATGCCCTTAAGGGCACTAGAGAGGGGAAGGAAGGGTGTGTCTTCCTATGTAGCACTATCAACTCTGCTTGGGTCACATACATCCTTCCTTAATGGTTACTATGATATCACAGGTCTGGAAGCAGTTAGAACAAAAGTCCCAAGTCTATGCTTGGTAATCTGTACTTCTCTAGAAGCTGAAGCTTCAAGGGCTCACAAAATGTCCTTTGAATGCACATGATTCACATGCATAGTTTGCAGCTAAGAATTTAGGGTCAAACAATAAACTTCCCAGTGTTTGTTATCAGTCAAAATCATTAGAATTTATTTATCATAACAGTAAGAAGCGGTCTTGCTTAAAGACTAAACTCAGAGTTCAAAGTAAAAACAAAACAAAACAAACATATTTTCGAGATAGGGTCTCCTGTAGCTCAGGTTGGCTTCAATGAAAATGACCTTGAACACATGATCTTGGGATTACATGTATGAACCACTAAACCCAGTTTATGTGGTGCTGGGGATCGAACCCAGGGTTTTCTGCATGCTGGGCAACCTATCAACGGAGCCATATCCCCCCAGAGTCAAGATACACATGAGAAACTAGTAGTCTTTTCATTCTACACACAGTGAAACACTGTCTGCCCTATGACTGACAGCAAACCACCATAAAAGAACTATTTCACTATTTTATTTTCCACAAACTTTTCCATTTATTAAAAAGATATGGTTTCTTGCGATCCTCCCTTCCTTCCTTCCTTCCTTCCTTCCCTTCCTTCCTTCCTTCCTTCCTTCCTTCCTTCCTTCCTTCCCTCCTTTCCTCCCTCCTCTCCTTCCCTCCCTCTTTCCCTCCTTTATTTAACAGAGCTAGGGATCACTTCAGGACTTCGCACATAGGAGGCGAATGCTCTACCACTGAGCTGCTCCTGACTCCTTCCTCATCATTCTTACTTTGATAATTTACCATTTTACTTTTCTCATTGTTTTTTCTCTTGAATTTTGTAACTAGCTACTCTTCACTAGTATTTTTTTTTTTTCCTGTTTCTGGGAATGGCAGAAGGACAGTGGGAAATGGGAGCAGTAGAAAGGTCTGTCTCTTCATCACTGGAGAATTTTGCTTTTATTGAGAGGGAGGAGACATTCAGGTGCCTTGGAAGAATCCATTCTACTTTCTTTCGTCTTCACCAAGTGTGCCCAGGAAACTGAAATGTAACTGAGACATGATATTACTAACACCAAGCACAAAGGATCGGACCTTTCTAAAAAACCTTGGCTGTGTGTCTCTGTGTGTACATGCAGTTGCATATGGAAGAAGATAGAAAACATTATCTCGAACTTTCCAGATTAGCTATTTAGGGCCATAGAACCTACCAAGATTTCAAATAGTAGGTGAGTGTACAAAGCAGTTTGCTAAAGAGAGACTTACAATTGGACAATGAGTTTAGCAGTTCAAGATTCAGTTAATTTGGAACATGTAACCAAAAGGCATTATTATCAGCATGATTTACATATGTGGTGAAACATGCAAGTCCCATGTGGATTAAACCTACTTATTTTTTTTTTTAGAAAATCCCCTGAGCTGAATGAATGAGTCATACGTGCAAGGTGTATTTTTTATTTTAAGTTATTTCCCCTACTCTGATATCAGTGCCAAATCTTTCCCCACCTCAGTCCTTTAGCACTATTCACAAGCAGACAATGCCACCTCTGTTCTTAAAGCACGGACATGGTCAAGAGAGGAATAATATAATGATGCCATTTGGAGCAGGGCAGCTAAGGTTGTGTCAGGCTTTCCATTATAAAAATCTCTTTTCAAGGATTAATATCTCAGTTGTAAAACTTCACACCCAGGGAAAATTTGGTGACAGAAATGACTTTGGTCCATAAAGCTGGAAAATATGCTTCTCTTAAAAGTATTTGTAATGTGCACCATTTCCTATGTACAGATATGGGATAACAGAACTTAGGAGAACGATAAAACACAGAGTGTATGTGAGTTGTGTGTATGTATATGTGAGTGCATTATGTGTGAGTACATATGAGTGTCCATGTGTGTTCTATGTGTGTGTGTGTATGTGTGAATGTGAAAGAGAGCGAGAGAGAGAGTGTGTGTGTGTGTGTGTGTGTGTGTGTGTGTGTGTGCGTCCAATGAACTGTATACCTTAATGGCATTATTTTACAGAAATCAGGAAAAAAAAACATGTATCAAATTGGGATTTCAGAGTTAGAGTCTCAGATTTTTGTGGTGATAAACATCCAAGAACAACAGTCTAGTGACAAACTTTCAGTATCTTCTACTGAGTTCATCCTTCAACATTACCTGCCCTTTTCAACAGTACTTCTCAAATTGGAGATTTCTTTGCAGAAGAACACATGGCAGTATTTGTGGTCATTTCAACTGGGGCTGGCTTGTACTATAGTGGGTACAGGCCAGGGCTGCTGCTGTGTATCACAGCATGAGTACCAGAGCCTCCTCTACCAGCAAAAAAGCACCTCAAACGCAAAGCTGCCAGGCTCCCAAACCAGGACAGGCCATATTCAAAACCAGCCTTTTCCCTGCTGTCTTGAAATGTTTGTTCATTTGTTTTCTTTTTCTATTTAAGTTTAGGAGAGGGGAGACTTGGAAACCTTGGATTCGTTTTTCCTAGAATATTTTCTTCGTTATACTTTCTTGTCAAGGGATTTCTTTAAAGCACAAAGATGACTAGGAAAAGGAAAGAAAAAGTGAGCAACAGCGGCTGCATGCTCTGAACAGACTTTTGTTTTTCTTAGAGAGAGGGGAAAGGCTGAGGGCCCGAGTGTGGAACTGTCTGAAAAAGCGAAGTTCTCATTCACAACAGGCATTCAGGCAGCCTTTGAACACCTTTCTTCCCTCCTTGGCTCATTTATGACAGACACAGCAAATCCTACGCTTTACCTATCTGTCACATCAACCAGTCAGTGGCCCACTTTGTGCCAGGTAAGATCTCAGGTGGTTCTATATGCCTTTATGACCTACTGTGGGAAAGACAGGACAAGCACAGGGATTTAAAATGTTAAAGCAAAGTCCCTCTTCTGTTCCTGGCCATTGGTGTCAACAGTGGCTCCAGGCGCTGTCCATTGCTCAAAGCACTAATCAAATAGCAAATTATAGCCACTCAGATCAGTCTGGGGGAAGGAAAGCTTCCTTCTTAAAGAAAAGATACAGAACAAGCAGTTGGGGGGTGGCAAGGATTTCTAGTCAGCAGTAAACAGAATGAAGCTCTGTTCTAGAGTGAGAAGCAGAAGCTAGAAATCCAGAGAAGGTTGACTCCAAACACTAAAACTGTCTGGACAGTGGTGATTCCTTTATTTGTTGCCTACACAGCTGTCAGATTCAAACAGAATCAAAAATGCTACTTTTGTTGGTCAAGATATAGTCTAACTAGCAGGGGGCTGACTAGCAAATTGATATGGAAACAGTCTTTTCCAGGAAAAGTACACGCAAATTTATTCTTCCAGAAATGGAAGCATTTGAAAATGGATTTTAAATTCATATTTTCAGTAAACGTTAGGCACACTGTCATCCATCCTCCATTTTTCAACTGACTACTACTATGTAACAACATATCCATGCAAATGCTTGTATACATGGATTCTGGAGGTGGGACACTAGATTTATAGACATCTAACCATCACTGTACTGTGTGTCTGTATAAATTCTTCCTGGTTGAACAATGAACATCTTAACATTTTGGGAAATGTACATTTCTTTGCAATAGGAAGACTGTCTTAGTTTTAGATTTCAGAGTTAGGATCTCTAAGAACCAAACATAGTAGCTGCCACAGTGACGTTGGATGTGTGTTTAAAGTGTCTTAACTAATTTTACTTGCTATTTTGGTGAATAAAACTGCTGAAAATGAAAACCTTTGTAATTTACTCAGGCTATAGTGCAACAAAGAAGTATACAACCCACCTGTAAGAGGCTATCTGTACCTAGCCTTTGCTAGCTCCACACCAACACTCTCTCCCTCGCTTCCCTAAGTTAAAAAAACTCTTACTACCCTAAAATCATCCTTAGCTACCTTATAAAGCACCAAACTCGGGCCATTGATGTAGATGTTGTTTCTTCAAATGGCTGAGAGCTGACCTATTTGCCCAATTTGCACGTTAAGTGTCTGCAGTAGCAGCAGACTCCCTTCATTTTAGGATGAAGATGCCCTAGCTTTCTCAAGACAGGCAAACCTGGCATGCTATCCAGGGCAAGACAGCTATAGCTCATTTGGACAAAAGGTACCAGAGTGTAGTCTCTTTCCAACAGATGTCAACATGTGGAGGTTCTACCCCAGATCTATTAGCTAGCTCAAATGAACATGAGCACAGCATAGAATAGTTTTTAGGTTGTACTTTTTAGATATTTCTTCCTAGGTCCCTGCAGAGCCACAGAGACATGAACAGATTCATGCCTTATATCTACCTTGGAGGTGAGGGACTTCCATTCTTATGTGCTATGGAGAGAGGGGACAAAAGTATTAAAAGCCATTTTCCTGGAAAGGTGCCTTGTGAATTCATGACTTTTAAATCACACTCAGAATCTAAGAATTGAAACAGATGAGCTCAGACCCAGCATGCAGTTGCCCCATATGCTAATAGATTTCTGCCTCTCTAAAGACTTTATTGGATTTTTTGAAAGAATGCACACACTTTGTACACCCAGGCAGCACCAAGGCTTGCTACCCTACTCTGTCTTTGACTGAGATACCCTGAGACTTTTGTCTTAGAAAATACTGACTCCTTTACCCAGTTAAAAAGTCTGATGGGGCTGGGTGTGGCCTTTAATCCCAGTGCTTGGGAGGCAGAGACAGGCAGATCTCTGTGAGTTCCAGGTTGGCCTGGTCTATACAGTGAATTCCAGGCCAGCTGGGGCTATAGGGAGACACTGTCTCAAAAAGACAAAAAGACACACACACACACACACACACACACACACACATGTATGCATGCACGCGCGCGCGGAAAAAAAAAATCTGATGGGAACAGGGTCTTAGACACATTACAGAGGAATCGTTTTGTAATGAATGAAGCAACTAGGGCTTGCTATTTTCACATTTTGAGAATGGGATGTCTGTGTGTTGAATGTAGTTTAAGCCATCATACAGGAAACATAGGATTGTTCAGACAGCAGTTTCCAATGCCTATGGATAATAAATGAGGTCTAAGATGTAGGAGACAGTGGACTGCTGTGCTTACCCTGGGCCTGGGCTGATGGAGGATGTCTGTTTCAGTAACCTTGGCTCCTTGAACCTTGGAAACTAACTCTGGTTAATGGCTGTTTGATTTTCGGGTCACAGTAGGAGCTAATTTACAAAGTTCTCCTAAGTTTCTTTATATTAGGATGCCTCTAAAGGTTAAAAATATTTGATTCTTTTTCATGAGTTTCACAATTGTGAAGAGGAATGCAAGCATCCAAACACTGAGAATGGATGTTCCACCTTTTTTGCATTACTGGTATGTAATAAGATGTATTTGTATTATTAATTAATTTTATAGCAGGACTGAGCCATGGTCCATGTGCAGATTACATAGCTTTATTAATTAAAATTATTGATACAGCTGCAACCATTTTGACAGTCTAGCAGCTACTGCTAGAATCACATTTCTCTGACTTCACTCAAAATATATTAAGGTAACATTGCTCATCCTAGAAGCACATCAGACCATTCCTACAGTGAAGCACCACCACATCCATCTTCATTTCACTACGTTCATGACCTCTGTGACACACCATGGAAGAATAAAGTGAAAAAGTTTATGAAGACCAATGTCACCCTGTAGAAGAGCAAAGTGCTTACTGTATTTATGAAGATCTATGTCACACTATATAAAAGTAAAATTACAGAGCTGACAGTTGGGAATTTCATATTCAATTAGCCTACAACTCCAAATGTCTGAATATAAAAATGAAAAAAGGGAAATATAATGTAAAAACCATAAAAAATAATAAAATCTAGATAGAAGCACTTAAATGTTACCCCTCATTTCTTACGCAGTAAGCTCATATGTAAGTTCAGATGGAGTGGGTTAACAATCACTATTTTTAATGTTAAAATGCCCTAGGGAAGTTATAAACGCACCAAATATGCTGTTAACCTGACTTTATATTGTGTGCAGCTGTATGGCTTTCTACCAGAGGCCAAGCTTCCCGACTGGGCCAGCAAAGTGAAAGAGGTTCCCCCCCCCCCAAAAAAAAACCCTTTCAATAACAATGCTTTGCTTGTCATTACACTTCAATTTTTTTTTCCCTACAACTTCACACTAGTATTTGGCTAAGGTTTTACTTATTTCCAGTTACTTATTTTGGTTTTCATTTTTCCTAAGAAGTATACTATATGGTACTAAATAGTAATAAAAACAGGCAAGGAAATATATAGAACAGAAGCAAGAGAAGGTTCACAATGTTTATTTATGACACCCTGAGTCAATGAGTGTGGAGCTCCTACAGTGATCCTCAGGGTGAGATTAAGGAAACACTGTGCTTCTACAGACGTCCCAGGATCACTGCTACTAAGAATCATCAGCTGGTATCAGGAGACTCTGTCAAAGAAGTTTTTTCTTCCTATCTATATGAGGATTAAAAATCCATCCAACTTTTTAAAAGATTTATTTTTAAAATATATGTATTTGTATATGGGCATACGTATGTATGAGTGCAGTGCCCTTGGAGTCCAGAAGAGGGTGTTAGAGCCTATGGAACTAGAGTCACAGGTGGTTGTGAGCTGCCTGACATGGGTGCTAGGAACTCAGTTCAAGTCTCTGCAAGAATAGTACACGCTCTTAACTGAAACCATCTTTCCAACCCCCCTTATCCAACTTTTAAAACAGAATTTAATGGCTTTAGATTATTTACAAGCATTGGCAGAACACATTAAAGGGGAAATGTCCTCTATATTTCAGTGTTTTATTTGGTTTGCTTGGGACCTGGATGAAACTGGAAGCACTAGGACCAGATTTTGAAATCTCAGTCCTCTGGGTTTGTACTTCAACACCACTCTGCTCTGACCTCTGTGACAGTGGCACTTCAGGTAGACAAGCCCTGGCTCCCTAGAAGGGACTAATAGATAATATGCTGTCACATGATTCTCATTAGCAGACACTAAACTTGCCTAGAAAATGGGCCACAGATACCTCAACAGAAAACAGGATTAGGAGCCATATGCTGTTTAAGGGCTGTTAACAGACACAATATCTTCAAATGTTTCTGCTTGGACAATGGCCCTCTACAAAGTATCAATGAAAATGTCCTTCACAATAGGGAACAAATAAAACGAAGTCCTTCTTAGAAAAAAGATCAAATTAAACTAGTCTGTAGTATGTCATATAAAAAGTTCAATAAATTCACTTTGGAATAATACTATAACAGTTTAGCTATAAGAAACCACCAAAAGTGTAGCAACATGAAGCTAATTAGCTTAAATTTATGACTCATTAGAATGCTGAATTTCTAAACTTGCAATTTTTTTTATTCTTGTTTTTGACTTTTTGGTTTGCTTTGTGGAGAAAGGGTCTCCTATGCAGCTCAAGTTGGCCTTAAACTTATGATCATCTTGTCTTAGCCTCTTAAGTGCTGGGATTATAGATCTGAGCCAACAGTCATGGCTCTTACTTTTCATTCTTTTAAGTTTAAGATAAATGTTCTTAAAGCCTTTCTAAATGATCTACCAAAAGACCAGAAGTCTTAGGGAAGAGCTGGAGCCTATAGGAAGTCATTAGAAAGAGAGAGGCAGGTATGGGCTGCTAAGTCGAGGGCCGACCAAGTGATTTCTTCAGCCTTCATGACAGTCACAGTTAAACTATGAGTCATATCATTACCCTGTATGCAAACAACAAACATACTGATTCATTTACTAAATGTCTTCAAACATATTCGGTCCTCATTTCATACTTTTTGCAGTGCTGGGGATGGAACCAAAGGCCTTGAATATGCTAAGCACATGCTTTATTGCTGAATTATAGGTCCCCAGCCCCCTATTTATAGGTTTTATTTTAAGAAAAGGATACTTAAGTACAAATTTAAAGGAGTAGGAAGGCTTATTTTAATATGACTGGACTACAAGTCTACAATATGGATTGACCCTCACTTTGGCCTAAAGACTGTCCTGATCTACACTGGTCTTCCAGGTGTCTGCAGTGAGAAAGAACTGAGAAAACATGAATAAAAATAAAACTAAAACAAAAAAGAAAGCTTGAACAACAATAGTGTTAAGAGAAGGGACATGGAAACTCAAAACTAATGAATGCACCCCAGATTTTGATTAAGTATTTAAAAGGGGAAAACATTTAAATTTAAAATATAACAGAAGGTGGTAATGAAGTCATTTTGCTTTTTCAGTTAAAAATCATTTTTTAACTGACTATTCTTAACAGTACTAAAAGAAGGAGTTACTGAGATACACAACAACATGGAAGAATCTCAGATGCACATGCTAAGTGAGGGAAAACAGATACCAGAAGCTGCCACTGTGTAATTTCACTTGCATAATATTCTGGAAATTCTGTAAAAGGAAAAAAACTACAGGAACAGAAAAACCAGGGTGTCTGGGAAGTGACTGAAAAAGGTCAGGATCCAGGAACTGTAAGTGATGGAATGCTTCATATCTTAAAATATAAAACTACACACACAAAATGGTGAATTTAACTGCATTATGAATTCAACCTCAAGAAACATGGCTTTCAAAAGAAAACAGCCGACAGCCTTCACTAATGTATGTATGATGCCAAAAATAGGGACAAGAGTCGCAGTCTTCAGCTGTCAGCTGTGAATGAGAGGAACACCGGGTCCTCACATTTGGAGTTGTGTAATTTGATGAGGGAGGCAAAATCCAAAAGTACTTCTAGAAGGTTTAAGAAATTCTCCAACATGCTGAGCTATACAGCAGGCAACTACTGTTGGGGAGGTAAGAATCTGAGTACTTCTGCTTTTACAGTGAGTAAAAGCACAAGGCAAGGTACCTTTCCTCATCCTGTGCTATTAGCTGCCAGTCAGTTAGCAGCAGACTCTCATGTACACGCCTTGGCCCATGTCCTACCAATGCAGCAATGAAATACCATGCTTCTGAATTCAAGAAAGCAATTTATAGAAACAAGATCTGCCTCTGCCTTGCCTTCCAGTTACTGGACTGTTAAGCCAAGTAAGACATATGCTTTGGAGCTATGTCACTAGAGAAAAGTTTTACAAATCTCTAGAAGGAGAAATGTATACAAGGTAAGGACATCCTCAGTGAGCAAAGCGCAGGAAATCAGTTGTCTCTGGACCTCTAGGCTTCCATTTATGCCTGGAGGAAGTGGTCATTGTAGAAGGAAGACACACACACACACACACACACACACACACACACACACACACAGCATTTAAACAAAACAAAATTTAAAAGTACACATAATGAACAATCAGTACCGAGCAGCCCATTGTCTACAGAAGCAATGAGGTCTGCTCTGGAATCAGGCATCTGAGCTTCCCTTTGACCACACAGCATTTTAGGAGAAAGCCTGTTGCTGAGGGAGTTCCAGCTCCCTGCTAGCACTGACTAGGCTAATCCAATTCTTCTGATATCAAGGCAGGAAATAGAAATATCAGTAGATAAAGGTCATCACTGCTTTTTCTCCCTTAAAAAAAAAAAGAGAGAGAGAAAAAAATGGAGGTAGCTCACAGATCACAGAAAAACTGGCTAATTGGCTAGATGTCTGGTCTTCTGTCAGCCTCCTAACTTGCTCTTTTGTCCTCTTTTGTGTGACAGAGAATTTGAACCTATGCACACTAGTTGGCAGGCATGGGTGAGCCAATGTCTTATAAGTACACTGTTCCTCCTGACTTTTATTTCTCTAAGACCAGTCAAAATTACAAAGACAAAGTACATATCAGCTATTACTCTGAGAGCTTTCTTTGCTAAAATAAGAGCTGCAGGGTTAGGGAGATGGCTCGGTGGGTGTACTTGCTGGGCAAGCATGAGGATCTAGTTTGGATCCCCAGTACCCATGTAAAAAGTCTGTAATCCCAGGGCTAGGGGGACAGAGGCAGGAGGATATCTGAGGCCTGCTGGCCAGTTAAAGTCTAGTCAAATCAGTGAGTTCTAGGTTCAGTGAAGGGCTCTGTCTCAAAAAATTAGAGGGCAATAGAGGAAGACACTAGATGTTGACTTCTAGTCTCTGTACACACACACACACACACACACACATACACACAACATCTGGTCTCTGTACACACACACACAGAGCTGCAGGGAGAAGAGTCACTTTCATCACCTGCCCAAGTTACACTTTAAACCTCTGAACATTTAATGGTAATTTACAGAAAATAATTTGAAGAAGAAGGTAGATGATGATGATCAAAGAACAGACAAGTACACTAGGACTTTGTTTGATGACTTAAATTCATTCATTTCTTTTAGAGGCTGTCAGTGATTCATCTGTATTGAAGTTGAAATAAAAATTATTTTGTTTAATCTTTTAGACGAAAGTCATGGTTCTCCCTTTACACAACACACCTTGACCAACAGGGGATAAACGGCAGGATCATGGCTCCAGCAAATGTGTCACACACACTAGCAGATGTGTCAGCCACACACGCTGTCTCTCCACAGGGGGAGGTGCGGCATGCCAAGCCATTAAGAAAATTTGCTGAATACAGTTCGTAAACTGTGTCTCAGAAAAATTCTTTTAATTAGTTAGAATAAGGTTGACAAACATTCAACTCTGCCATAACAGGATTCTGATGTTTCCACATCGTGCTAGAGCTTGCACTGACTAGTCTCTGCAAAAGATCTCTCCCAGCTGCACACAGTAATACCCAGGATTGACAACCCTGTCAAATTAACTTGTAAACACCTAATCTTCTACCCATATAATATTTACCTAGGTAAAGATTGTGAATTTGTTATTATTTTGTCCCAGTGAGCTATATTCTTCTTTAGGATAAAATAATGGCCATAATATGAAAAACTCCACAGTTTTCACTTTCACAGTGGAGAATTAGCTATGACTCTTAACAGTGTTTAACACTGTTGAGAGTCTTTCCAAGCAGTATTATCTCCTGCAAATGTGATGCCTGCATAAACAACTTGCCCAAAACACCAGCGAACTTCCTGCAGCTAGAGAGGCCGATACTGCAGGCACAGATAATTCACTGGGAGTGATAACTACTCAGAAGCCAAATGAACTACACGATTTTACTTTTTAGCATGCTTACTTGCAGAACAGGAAGAAGTAACCTCAGGAAGTCTTAAGCACTATCTAAGCACTATCTCCTGCTCTGATTGCCTTCCATACCTGTATGACCATAAAGAAGTTTCAGAACTCTTCATGAGGAGATGCTATGAGTTAGCTCTCAGGAGGTGTTAAAATCTTATATAAAATCTTTTGTTTTTTCTAACATGTTGAGGAAAATTTACCACAGGAAATATTCCAGAAAATAAAAAGGAAAATGTTTTCAAGGTTCACTTTCAAGAGTGTGCTTTTCTAGCTTAAGCTTTAGTATGTAAGGGGAATGGGGCTGGAAATGGCTGCCACAAACACTTGCCTATAAAACTAAAGGATTATGAGGCTGGAGAGATGGCTCAGCGGTTAAGAACACTAGCTGTTCTTGCAGAAGACCTGGGTTCAAATCCAAGCACCCACATGGCAGCTAACAACTGTCAGTAACTCCAGTGCCAGGGGATCCAATAGCCTCTTCTGTCCTCCGTAGGTATTGCATGACACAGGTACACTTACCTACATGCAGGCAATACATGCATACACATAAAATAAAAATAAAATATTTAAAAAAACTAAAGGATTATGTAACATATCCACACACTATTTCCACTTATGTGTCTGTGTGTTTTTCATCGTAAATAGGATACAAAATGCCCTTCTAGTAATTTTTTTAACACCTCTAAATTTACATAGACTTATGTAACGTACCTGACTAGTTTTTGTTTTTAATGGCACAGGGATAGAATACTTTATTTTATTATGAATAATCTGAAACCTTCTAAAAGCTTCTTTTAATCTAACAAATCCATACTTAATAAAGAACTAGAGATTAATACTATTTTAAAAGATAAGTCTAATCAGAGCAGTAGTGTAATAATCTATAAAATACTTTATCTTTGCGACCATTATAAGCATGTTATTTATCAATAAATGTAAGCATCTCACATGCATATAAATTCTTTCATATCTTTAAAGTTCAGAAAATTACAGATTAAACTTGAAAGTTATCACATTTGTCCCAAAATAAAAAAATATTTTGTAGTATGTGTGATTTAAAAGACATCAGTAAGGGCTGGAGAGACGGCTCAGAGGTTAAGAGCACTGACTGCTCTAGCAGAGGACCTGGGTTCAATTCCCAGCACCCACATGGTGGCTAAGAACCGTCCTTAACTCCAATTCCAGGGGAATCCAAAGCCCTCTTTTGACCTCCACGGCATTGCATGGCTCTGGTGCACTCACATACATGCAGGCAATACACTCATACACATAAAGTAAAAAATAAAAATAAGTAAATAAAATAAAAGACATTAGTTAATTTTGAACAAATTAAGCCATTGAAGCAGCATGGAAAATAAGTGGCCATCTTCAGCTGACACAATTAAGTTATCTAAGGGCCAAAGGTCAGAACATTTTACTTATAAATATATTGTCATTTTTTACAAAAATAAGAAATGTACTTTTAGTTTGTCATTAGTTCTAAGAAGCAATCCTAAAGAAATAAGACATGTAAATATCAAGGTATTTTTGCAAGATTTCACCATTATTCATTGGTATTACTATATGAATGATTCATAGATTGATCTTTCCAAGCAGGGATTTTAGAAATTATTATTGACACTTCTATTAGAAAAAAGGGTAGGAAATTTTTTTACCATATGTTTTGACAGATGTACTTCCCAGAAGCACTTTTTTTAAAACAGAGGAGTAAATTCGACCAGTCATGACAAACGGAAAATGAATTAAACAGCACTCAAGTATTAATTCCAAATATTTAAATTATTCATATTTTTACTATAATAAAAAACGTTAATCGGACATTTTAATGATCATTTAACTAAAACTATGAAGCAAACATTACAATGATGTGGATTTTTCTCTATAGTGGATGTGGTACATGTGGGGGAGAGAGATACTCATACTTCCATTTCTGGTCTTTATTCATTTAATGTAGCAAAGGCAGATATGCTGGTGATGAACTCAGGATAAAATGGGAAAAATGTGAACCCTGACCTTTTTAACACCACTTAAAAATCAGAACCAGACCTGTCAGCATACCACCCCACTGCCTTTTAGCCTGACAAATTGGAAACCTGATCTCCCATCATCCCAAGAAGAGCAGAGTTTGTCAAAGGCTAAGCTGCTGCAGACTCCTGATACTGCCTGTTGACTGTTCCCTTCAGAGCAGATGTACAGAAAGACCCAGAGAGCTGGCCACCTTCACCAGGGACCTAGTTTATAGCAAAGTGGGATTCAAAGCAGTTTTTGCACTCACTGATTCCTTTGCTGTGTTTTTACATTTCATTTGGGAATATAAGAGAGAAGATGGAAAATGTGATCTAAAAGGGATCATTTTTACTGCTAGGCACAGGTACTCCATCATCCATGCTCCCGGCTTGTTCTCCTCAGCAGTAAGATGTTAAATCAACTCAAATCTCCTATAGTGTCAGCTGGCCTTTGGCACCCACATATATAAGCTCCCCAATGAATGGCTTCCTCTGAAGCTGCTCTTCCTCCCTCTACTCTTGATCAGAGAACCTTTCTGTTTATATCTGTGTCTCCAACCTGGTAGATTTGTAATAGCTGCAAACGTACAAGGGAAACAACTCTACTTGATATAACATCCAGTAAAGAAGTGAGCCTGTGCTTATTTCAAGGGGAAAAAAAGCTGCTGAAAACACCTGCTGTCCTCAAATTTTTTCAAAATAGAAAACCTGGGGTGAAATTTTACAACAAATTGGGGCTGGAGAGATGGCTCAGCAGTTAAGAACACTGACTGCTCTTGCAGAAGACCCAGGTTTGAATCCCAGCACCTACGTGGCAGCTAACAACTGTTTGTAACTCTAGTTCCAGGGGATCCAACAGCCTCTTCTGTCTTCTATGGGCATTGCACGACATGAGTGCACTTACGTGCAGGCAATACGCGCATACACATGAAATAAAAATAAATAAAAAATATTTTTTTAAAAAAACCCTCTTAAAAAAAAAAAGAAAAAAATTTTACAACAAATTAAACCAGGGTGATAAAATTCATGAGGAAAGACGAGCATAGTAAATAACATTTTAAAAATATCCAAATCTTCATTCGATTAACCTAATTAAAAAACTCATTGCTAAGTTTTGTACCAAAGAAAGACCTCAGGTGAAGGAAGGAAAGAAGGAAGGAAGGAGGGAGGGAGGGATGAGTAGTTAGAGAAGAAAGAAAAAAAGTCTGAATTAAAAGCACTTGGAGGCCAATGGCTTTGAACCTGGGCTCCATCACCACTCCACCCAGTGAGGCCATCTGCAGGGCTCAGGGTCTTGTTCACAGAGCTCTCATTGTTCTTAGCAGCAGCTAGAAAAAATGCTCGGTGCACAGCTCCGGGGAAGGGCAGTCGAGAGAATACAATTCACAGGAAGAGAAAAGGCACAGGGATATATATATACAACCCCTAACCTATCCGCCAACCCACCCCCGCCCCACCCCACCCACGACCATCCCCACCAAGACAGAAAAACACATTTTTCTGGTATAAAATACCCCGAACTCAATTCTTGGCTGGCAAATTGTGGTAAAGGATGTTACGGTGGTGCATAATTTATAGCTAGAAACTTCTGATTCATGTGGGATTTGGGGCATTTCTTTGCCCTTTATCCACTGCCTCTTGGTTTCCAACTCCAGTACAGGGAGGTGAAAGCTGTCAGGCAGAGGCCTACGCCATCAGGCACAGAGGAGATAAACACTGCATTTTTGAGAGTGCAGTTATTCCACACCTGTTTAAAATGTTTATATAGTAATTAAAGATTAATGCTTATTCCAGACCAGATAAATATAAGACAGCATGTGTGTGTATACATATATGAATTTGCAATGCTATGGAGAACAAAGATTTTATTGTATCAAACTTGCTTAGCGAAGGGTATAAGCTTTTAAAAGGCCTGAGCTTCACAGAGTTTACATTACAGAAGGGGGTGTGGGGAAGGCTTAAAAATGTTAAGTGGTTGGAGCTACCAAGTGCCATACAGAAAGCAGGTAGTCAGTAGTGTGAGCTAATTCTTCAGCTAATTGTTTAGCTTTCTATATGTGAAAGGGGCAGGTCTCAGATCTGAATTGCTTGTTGAAGTTCAATTAAACCCACTCACAGTAAGGAAGAGAAAATAATTAGCTTTGAAAACAGTAATTACAATAAATAGGTTTTACTTTTAATTTCAGGAAAACTAATGTGATGAGATGTGTTTATTAGGAGCTTGGGGTCATACTAGGGCAGTAGCACCCCAAAAGACTGTAGGAAGGCTGCCACTGATGCAGAGGCTGCTGAGCCCACAGAGTACACTCACCCCCATGCCCGGCCCAACAGACCAATGTGACTTGTTCATAGTATCTCCAGGATGACCATTACCCAGAACACACCACTCACTGAATCACAGCATAGGTATGTTTCTTGCTTTAAAATACACTGGTACTCTGTTAACTTTTTAATAAACAATAAAAGCTACAAAAAAAAGTGTTTTCATGAGCAAAACTATGCTTCTGACAAACTGAGTGGCTCTATATAGCCGCACTTCCCAGTTTACGTAACAAAACTTCACTGAGATTCTGTTTTCTTCAGATATTAATTTTGGTGAACTCAATAAATACAGAAATGACTTTAAATTTTAAATGATTGTTAAGTTCCCACAATGTCCAATGTTAAAAATGTGAATGTGAATGACTGCATTTTATTAAAGAACAGGCAGATAGGGATAAATAAGGATGACTTTAAGGGAGTGGCCTCAATTATTCTCTATAAAGAAAAAAAGGATTTTGCTCCTGAAAATGTTAATCAAAACATCTATACTACTACAGGGCACCATAAGCATCTGTTTGAAGAGGTACCAATAAGATTGTTTCTGACAAATCTGATAGCATTTGCAGGCAAATATACATAGAAATAATAATGACCAATCTGAAATCCATCTAGACCCCATCGCCATGGACATGGAGCAACAGAACACTCAGGCATCGAGACTTCTTGAGGCCTGACAACTCTATACGCATCACACTGAAAGTCTCACTATGGAGATCTCTAAAGAAAGTGGATACACATCTTAGAGAATAAGAGATGTGGAAGAATCTACCTCTATTCTTTAATTAATTTTGAGTTATTCGTAGCATGACTAAGATGACTAATAAATCAGTAAATCTAAATTCTGAGGAAACAAGTCAGAATAAAAGTTAAACTAGCCTGAGAAATCTGAAGAAAAACACTCAGGAACGCTAATTTCAAAATACAGAAGACTTAGGAAATGAACACAACACCCTATTACCTAGAGTAGGCATCCTTCCCATCTGTGGAAGGGCTCTAGGAAGGGAGGGTCCTAAATATTACACTTTCCTCTGAGCAGCTGTTCAGCCATCAGTAGCTGTTCATCTACTGGCTATTCAGGCAGACTGGGAAGTTTTCCTCTATGAGAAAGTAAATATGGGGCAATTCTCATGTTAACCCTAACAAAAGTTGGCACTTGTGTTTGAATGTGCCTAGTTTCTTCATCTAAGTACAATTCATCAAGCATGTTAGTCTAATCTACAGTGAGGATTAATGGAAGGATAGCAAGAGCCATCATCTTACAGAGCACCAAAAAACTATTTCTTTTCTTTATATTTTATTTGTTTTTATTTTATGTATATTAGTGTTATGCCTGCATGTAAGTTAGTGCACCTGTGTTATGCAATGCCCTCGGAGGACAGAAGAGGCTGTCGGATCCCCTGGAACTGGAGTTATACAGTTGTTAGTTGCCATGTGAGTGCTGGGATTTGAACCCGGGTCTTCTGCAAGAACAGTCAGTGTTCTTAACCACTGAGCTATCTTTCCAGCCCCCAAAGAACTATTTCTACATTTTTTAATTCAATCATTTTTAAGATTCTTTAAGAATTTTGTAGATGAACATATTGTCACTGATGTATCAAAAGTGTCAGAGGGAAGATTTACTTCCAAATCCCTATGTTCAAGTTTAGGGCTCTTTTCAGTATGTTGTACTATGAAAGCTATAAATAAATACTTGGTAGTTCTTGAGTATTCTAAGTATATACGTGACTAAGAATTCAGAGGCTCAATATCAATTTAAAATAATTCAATAACTCAGAACCTTATAAATGAAAATTTGCATATTACTTGAAATCAAGAGTAGATTGTTATATATATATTTTAGGTTTAAAATATTTATTATCAACCACTTATAATAATTTATATCCACTTTCATTCCAGAAATGATCTAAGGTATTTTACAGTTTACCTACAAGTGAAATATTAAAGCACAAAGGAAATATTAAAACATTGATCTGAAACCACATTCTAACAGTGAAGATCATCACAGAACTCAAGAGTCAGACTTTTGGCTAGAGTTTATGAGTGAGCTTCTCTTTGCCTCTAAGGCAGGACAGCCAAGGCAAAGGAGCCCTGCAGGGTTATGCAGTTCACATTGTTTGGCCTAAAGAACAATACTGGTTCTTCAGGAATGTTTTTTCTTCGGCACAAAGTACATGAATTCTTACATAGGGACAATGACTAACACAATTGGAAAAATTTCCAAAGGTGTGCTCCTAGATGTTAAAGTGTTCTTTGTTGTATGCTTTGGTTTTGTTTTTGAAAGAACATTCCTAAATCAGAAGCACTGGCATGTATCACAGTCTAGAGTAGGCTCTTCAGCATAGGTAAGCTTCTTTTGGGGGATCTCAGGGAGAATCAGGGTTTCGAAAGCAGTGGGCTGCCAACATGGTGCTCTCAATGACTTCAGACTTATTTTGGCACAAACTGAGGGCTTATCAGACCCTGCTCCTTCATGAATGCTTGGTCTATGTGAGGGCTCAGGCAGTAACTGACAAGATTAGGGGCAGTACACAATTGGAGACCAACAGGAAGAGGGTGAGGTAGCAGAAGTGCTTATACAGAAAACTAGTTTCAATGTTAAAGAACAAGGAAAAAAAGGCTGCAGATCTATAGAAAAACAAACAGCACATAATCCAATTGGGGGATCACATCACAAGAAAGGAACATGTGTGGTGGGGGCCTTCCCTCTTGCACCGTGGAGCTCCCAGGACAGGTGCCTTCCCCTGTCACTCTCCAACCTGCTTGGGATGTGCTTCTGTCACAAGCACATGGAGACATTCCATGGACAGAGGCAGTTGTATGTCCTGCAGAGGCTTTCCTTCATAGCATGGGTCTAGGCTGTGGTACACACACCACACAATTTCCTATGCAGAGGGGAGAATAAGGCCACAGCTGGCAGACACACGGCTGTCATGCTGCCACACACACTGCCTTTGGCACTTGAGTTGGAAGGTTTTCATCTCTATTTTAGCAAATTTAGAGAACTTTTCCCTCTAAAAGATAAAGTAAAATCTACCTGGTTTATTTCTCTTTCCTCTTCAGAGCTGAATGCTTGTAGGATCAGTATGGCAGGCCTGTATAGAGAATTCACTTGGCAGTCTGTTACATCAGTAAGAAAACTCAGACATATCTTTCATTAGCTCTGCCAGAAGACAAGTCAAGGATAAGTACATCATACAGCAGTTATCCCCTTTAATAGTTATGTCTGTAGCCCTTAGAAGCAGAATATATTCCCACATCAGTCCATTCATAATCCCAGTCCCACTCCTGGAACTTATACATAGCACAGTTGCAGAGTAATCCAAAGCAAGCTACCATGGAAGTTCTTTGCTAATGGTTTGAGGAATCTCAGGCTGGATGTGCGTAGCCACAACACAGTTTCTTTTGAAGGAAATAGTTCAGTACCAGTCCTTCAAAACATATTTCTAAATATATTCTTTCCTACATGCAATCCTTTAATAGAATAATTGTTTCTCTTACATATACATAGATATTAATTTTAAGAAGTCCTTTAAGAATAACATTTGAAACAAATATGAAAATAAGTACTTTTCTGTATGCATCACTTTTTAGAGAAGGGAGAAATGATATATTTTACAAACTAATTTATAGCAGAAATAAAGATAATAGCAACCAGGGAATTACAATGTCTCCTTTTCCATAAATTGGAGAGAAGTTTGGGTCTGCTGCAGATGTTCACTATCTGAAGCAATTTGGTTTGGGTGGCTTCCTTGACTACAAGGCAAATGCCTCTTCCTTTCCGAAAGAAATACATACATAGACCCACCCTTACCCCACAAGCAAACCATTATCTAATCACCAACAACATCCACAAGGAGAGTTAGCAAAACCCTGGCTTAAAAGGCTGGCCAGGAAAGGGAGGAGAAGGGCAGACAAGTTCAGGACCCTCCAGCTGGGACCTGTTTGTGACTTCTTCAGCCTCTCTGTTTGAGACTTTCTGGCATTTTTATTGCCTGTTGTCTCAGTGATAATGTGCAAGCACAGGGATATATTAAAACCCTAAGTAAATATATTCAAAGAATAGGTCATTAGAGAAACAGAAAAAATTAAAGTGACATGTATAGAGGATACAATATTTTAGTTTTAAAAATACCATAAAAAAGTGCTAGTTGTGATAACTTCATTTCAGTTGAGTACTTTGGGGAGTGCAGGCAAATAAATAATTGTAAGTAATATTCCTTGAAATGAAAAACAAAAAAAAAAAAAACTGGGGTAAGCTACATTTTTCCTAACTCTTCTTTGTTACATAAATTATTCCTTCATGAAATTGTAAAAGGATTTTCTACTAACGTATAAAAGAAAAGCCTGATCATCTTTGCCTTAGACATACATCTACAATGCTAAATACAATGAAACTTCTGTTCTCAACCTCTGAGACTAATAATGAAGAAAATTATGTATCTTTGTCTAAACAGCTTAGCTATTTTCCCATTGCTCATAAAAATATTTTCTACATGAACATAGTTGAGATTAACAACATAGCAAGCTACTTTTCTCTTCTTTTTTCAGAATGGAACCAATAAGATCCTATTGATACTGAAATCTGTAATACAGATGCACTGGGACCTTCCTTTTTCTAGGGGATGCTGTGTGTACATTTGACCCTGGATTACTTGCTGGACAAATGAAGCGCTTCTTTCTAACTACATCTAGCCAAGCATTCTTTCTCTTAGGACTGGGCAGTCACCTTCCCCAGGTCCCTTCTCCAAATTACACCCTACCCATCCACCCATTACCAGCCTCTGTCTACCTCTAGACAGCAATGCTTTCACAAAGTCTAGACAACAACACTGGCCTAAATGAAACTCTGGGCTGACCTGGTGACATCCCCAGACTGGATGGTAGGAAGTTTATTTTCACAACGGGAATAGATAATATTATAACTATGATAATTAATTCCATATTATGTAACAATTCAATATTTATTACTTAGAGTCCTTTGCTTATGACTTGCATGTTGTGTGATATATGTGGCTAATATTTGGGGAAATGATGATTAATATTCTATGGAAAGGTTAAAGAAGTGAATACATTTGTTTGTAACCAGATTCCTTTTAAAAATTTCCCCCATTGCTCCTTCAGAATTTACTCTTTTTGCAGGGATGTGATAGTCCTGTGGATAAAATAGCTCACATTTGCTAGCTACACATGACAACATCCAAAAGCAGTACAATATATCACTGAAACAGCTCGCAAACTGGCTAGTCACATTATTTATTACGAGCCACACATGTGACAAATTATTTAACTCAGTTGATCCTAATAAGTCAAAGAGCAAGCAATTAGCTAACTCAGTCAGAGGGCTGTTTGTGGCAATTTATAGATGCGCTCAAGCTGTCCAGGCACTTCAAAGCCCCATTAAGGGGAAACCTTTTAATGACTCACTTGAGATGACAAGCATTACACAGCACATATGGCAGCCAAGAATTTGGCAGCCTATTCTGTTACACTCGCCTCTGCCGCCCCCAACAGCTGTTTACGTGTTTTCAGTCTGCACTTTGCTGCTGTAAGCAGCCCCAGGACTACAGAGCCAGAATTCTGAGTATGTCCAAGAGCAACAAGTGGCGTGTGATTATTACATCACACAGGTTTCTGGAAACCAGAGAAATCCTCACTTCAGTGGCTCTGGGTGAGTTGTTTCATAGAAGAAAGACAGACACCAGGGCAGTGAGGGACTATGCACACAGCAAGCCACATATTCCAGTTCTATCTTGGCACTGTCTTTATAGGCAAAGTGAAGACAGTAAAAACCTACCTTACAGGCTATCAGAATTAAGGAACTAAATGTTAGGAGGATCCTTTGAAGATCAAAGGGTATCTGGGGAAGTCGTAAGGATCATGACTATGCACTGTAGCATTAACTTTGCACATCACAAGGTGCACCCAATTTGGACCACCTCCCTTCTTTTTTCTAAAGCAAATGTTCACTTGGGCCGGATCCACATCCATATCTACATCCTTCATTCCACCACCAATCAAGGTGTCCCACTCATGGAAGAAGAACACAATCCCACAGTGAAGCTACTTAACAAGGGATTGGATTCTGAACAACAGCTTCCCAGGATGCCTATGTGGGGCCACTGACACACAAGGTTAGACACAGAAAAATGAAATGCCAGCAGCCCCATTTGGGAATGTTCTCAATGCCTACAGGGTATTAAGAGAGAAAGACTGAGGATGGTGGAAGATTTAAGTTTTTTTGTTTTTGTTTTTGTTTTTTAAGTAGAAATTAATCACTTATTTCTAAGTGGTAAAGGTCCAACTCTGTATCTGTGGACTCGAGCATCTTGGTGAGGCTTACTTGGTGAAAGACAAGCTTAATGGATAGAAGTTGGTGAGAGAAGGAAAACACAACACCCTATGTTGTTTGGATGGGACCATAATTTATTAAGACAAATGTCAACCTCTTTCAAAGTTCCAGCAACCAGAACTCATTAAAGCCTCTTACACCATATGCTCACTTCAGGCACAGGAACAAATGTACTTTCATGTTCCAGAAAGGACAAAGTTGTACTGCAGGCATACTGTAATTAGAGTTTGCAGGAGGAAAGGCGACCACTGTCCCTAACAGGGTGGTAGCCACCCTGAGGCAGTGTGCTCAGGGGTGTGTCACCCCACCTGGTCTCCACTACCAGGAGTCACTTTGTTCTAGACTTTAGTCTTTCACTTTGTTAATTTAGGTTTGTTAATTTGATGATACGGGAAGTAAAATTTTTAAAATGTGAAAACCAGCAGGTGCTACTAAAAGAGTAGAAAGGTGGATGTTTCCTTTCAGCTACAATGTGAACTTCTACATCTCTATTTCAATTCCTCTTGGGAGAACAATTTACCTTATATTCAATACTAATAAAAGTTCACATACAATGGAAACTCTCTAGTCACATTATTTTGAAAAACTAGATGCTGTGTTGGGGTCATGTTGGCATGGCATGTCAGTTGAAATGGCATAAATCCAAACTGATTTCTTTGCTTCAAGGGTCTTGTAAGAGAAACAGCTGAAAACAAGCATCAAAATTTTTGTAATTATTACAGTTATAAACTCAACAATTGTAAGAGCATGATGTATCCAGGCTTGGTGCCTTAGCCTGTAATTCTATCAATACAGAGGCTGAAACAGGAAGATCACTATGACTATGAGGGCAACCTGGGCTATACCATAGGACCCTATCTCAACAGCCTTCCTGCACCCCCCAAAGGTAGATGACCTTTAAAAAAAAAAAAAGCAATATATTAAGAGGTTAGGTGGAGCATGACCATATATAAACATGAAGAAGGGCAAGTGTTAGAGCTCACTGAGAGGTCTTTATTTGATCCCTAGTACTAAAAACAAAGCAAAACTCACTGACTTATAAAACAGTATACGGATTTCAGTAAAGTTTTGTTCAAAGATCCTCTTTGAAGTTAATATATTTTATTTCATTTGAAAGAAAATCAAGTCCTGGTATGGTGGCATATACCTTTAATCCTAGCACTCTAGAGGATGAGGTAGGTAGACCCAGTCTTGAAATAAAAAAAGGAAATCAATCTCAATGTTTATGATTCAAATTTCATAAAAATATTTGAATAGGCTTGATATAATGTAATCCATTTTATATTGCAGGCATTTACCTATTTACACATATAAAGACTGGAAAGATATGCACCAACACACTCTCTGAATGCTAGTATTTAGAAAGGTTGTTAAATATACTTAAATGCTATGTTATAGAAAACTTTTAGTCAATTAACATACATGCACAACAACAAAACTCAGTCTCTACTCCTTCTAAACCTTTAAACACCAGAACCTCCAAACCCTTAAGGAAAGCACGTTTGGGGCTGGAGAAATGGCTCAGTGGATAAGAACACTGACTATTCTTTCAGAAGACCTGGGTTCAAATCCCAACACCCACATTGCAGTTAACAACTGTCCATAACTCCAGTTCCAGGGGATCTGACAGTCTCTTCTGTCCTCCACAGGCATTGAATGACATGGATGCACTTACCTACATGCAGGCAATACACACACACATAAAATAAAAATAATAAAATATTAAAAAAGAAAAGAAAGCACGTTCTAGTATTCTTGCCATTACCCTTAAAATCATTATGCTGTGGCATGCTGTTAGTGTTTTCTACTTGCAGTACTGCCAAATGGTTTTGGACCTTCTATTTGTCAAATATTATGTCAAAGTAAACATTACAAAGTAAAATTTGCTCAAAATAAGAACAGCACATCATGATGTTCAAGATGGCCATCTGACTGGAGAAAAGCAGACCAGAACAGGTGCACTGGATAAGCAAGATGCACAGAGAGCATAGGCTCTCACTAGGGTTTACACACCTTGGAAGGGGAGTGGTCTTAATTTGTTCTTCATTGCTGTGACAAAACACTCTGACCAGTAACAACTTGGGGAGGAAAGGGTTTATTTGTCTTACATCTCCCAGGTCGCACGCAGTTCATCAGGGAGCCCAAGGTAGGAACTCAGGGCAGGAACCTGGAGGCAGGAGCTGGAGCACAGGCCATGGAGGAACGCTGCTTACAGGCTTGCTCCCTTGGCCCCTGCTCAGCCTGCTTTCTAATGTAACACAGGCCCACCTGCCCAGGGGTGGCACCACCCACAGTGGGCTGGGCCCTCCCACATCACTCATCAAGAAGATGCCCTTCAGACATGGCCACAGGCCAGTCCAATAGAGGAAATTCCCCAATTGAGGCTCCCTCAACCCAAGTGTGTCAAGGTGACACTAAAGCTATCCAGCACAGGGAGCCCATCCTATTTCTACCAGGTGGGTGGTGAGCAAGTCCAAGCACATTATCATGTTTAAAATTATTTAAAATCTGGGGCTGGAGGGATGGCTCAGTGGTTAAGAGCACTGGCTGCTCTTGCGTAAGACCCAGATTCAATTCCCAACACCCACATGGCAGCTAACAACCCATCCATAACTCCAGTTCTAGGGGAATCTGACACTCCCTTCTGACCTCCACAGGCACTGCACGACCCGAGTATACTTACACACATGCAGGCAATACACTTACACACATAAAATAAAATAAAAATAACAGATAAAATATTTAAAAAAAGACTATTTAAAATCTAAGCATGTTGAATTTTTGATCTGCCAGCAGATTCAAGTAAAAGAACCCCAATAAAAACATCAGGTAAATAAAAAAAGAATAGCAGGGGCTAGAGAGAGAGCTCAGCAGTTAAGAGCACTGGCTGCTCTTGCAGAAGACCCAGGTTCAGGTCCCAGCACCCAAATAGTAGCTAACTGTAGTCTTTAACTTCAGTTCCAGGGATCCAGCACACTCTCCTGTTCTCTATGGGCACTGCATGTACGTGGTACACTTACATACACATAGACAAAACACTCATATGCATTAAACAAAAATTAATTAAAAATAATATTCTGTTTTAGTATACGTTAGCATAAATACTTTTTTACGTTCTTCTACTACATCTTCATTTTTAAGATTAAAAAAATTATTAGTTTTATTTTATGTGTATGAGTGTATTGCCTGTATGTAGGTAGGTGCACCTGTGCCATGCAATGCCCACGGAGGTCAGAAGAGAGCATTAGATCCCTTGGAACTGGAGTTATAGATGGCTGTTAGCTGCCATGTGGGTGCTGGGAATTGAATCCGAATCCATGTCCTCTGCAAGAGCAATCAGTGCTCTTAACTGCTGAGCCATCTCTCCAGCGCTTTAAGATTTATTTTTATTATTTTAAAATCATGCGTCTGTGTGTGTGTCTGCATGTGGGTATGGGCACATGAAAGCAGATGCTCATGGAGGCCAGAGGCTTCAGATTTCCCCAGAGCTGGAATTACAGGTAAACTGATGAGACACCAATGTAGGCCCTTCTGCAAGAGCAATGCACACTGTTAACTTTTGAGCTAGCTCTCTAGCCGCATGTCCTCATGTTTTTAAAAAGAAAAAGAATCTATGCTAACAAGGCTAGGGATACCTTCCACCCATGGTTTCTGTTAAGCTGAGAGCTGAAGGTGGTAAGAAAGAGCTGGTCTTGGAATGAAATGTAAGAGGGATGTTTTGCTGATTAACACATTCTTTTATCTTAGGATGTAATCCTCAGGACAGATGGAAATCAATGTGGCAATTTGTTAAAGAAACAAACTTAACCCCAGGTTGTTGGAGGGCTGAGGTGTTGGGCTTGTAGGAAGCAGAGGAGGCTGGAGGAAACCAGACGACCAAGGTCAAGCCTGGCTCTCACTGCCAGGCATCTGTGCTTTCTATTCCTCTTACAACAGGGAGCGCATAAAGTACCACAAGTGCCACTCTTAGGACTGATGAAAGGAAGTTACACTGGGAAAAGCTTTCTGGAAACTGATTCACAACACAAATGCTAGGCATTCTCACAGGCATTTCAGTTTGCTCGATCAACACTTTTATTTGGAATACAACATGAGATCAAACATTTTCTTTCTTTTAAAAAATTTCTACACAAAAAGAAGATCATTAGTTCTCCTGTGTAAGAGGTCTCTGATCACCTTCACATGCTCTCAGAGTGGGAAAACCAGGACAAAGGGTCTGGGTAGGAAATATGTTATGGGGGCATTTACAGCTCACAGCTTCAGTGTCCTGCTCCTAATGTGTTTCATAGTTGTGTCCTCAGCATGATAGTAAAGTGCTGGATCTGGAGAAGGTTTCTCAAAACCTGATGGACACAGGGCCATCTTTTCTTCCCCTACACATCCTCCAGGGAAGTCACCCTGCTGGGGTTGACTACACCACCACCTGTGGGGCGGTCAGACTTTTCAGAACTCTGAAGTCTCACAGCCAGAGCCAAAGAAACATGGTCTCATTTTACAATAGGTTCCCAGATGTCCAGTGGAACTACCCGTGGGAAAAAAAATCAAAGGGGGTTGATAAAAAACAAAGACTGAAGGTATGTCTTTTTCTGTCAAAACTCTCACTTTCCCATTGAAACCATAAAAGTCCAGTTGGCAGGAGGAGAGCACAAATTAAGACACATCTAATATAGGCCATGTGTAATATATTCAGAGCAACTTATAGACTAAAAAACACTGGCAAATGCACTTTCTTACCCAGCTGGCATAAAGGATCTCCATCTCATGATATGGATATGTTGGGATGTGGGGTTTGGAGAACTTTATATTTTTCTGAGGGGTGCTTCATTTGGGAAGTAAAATTGTATAAACTCTAAGATCTTTAAGTTAAAACAAAAACAAAAAAACCAGCTCTTGTTATTTAGAGCAAATTTTACAATTTAGAACTCACATCTCTCAGCCCTCCTGGCCATGTGACTGGCCACCTTCTTGTTCCCACTAGCTGAGGCACAGAACTGCAATCTCTTTGAACAGTCCCTAAGATGGCCAGGCAAAGCAATACAAGTTATTACTTCCTAGGCATGTGCTTCAATTTCCACTACCACTGGTTTCTCAGGGATTATGTGATATGTCAACCCCTAGAAACAGAAGCAGGAGCCATAGGGGAATTCTTGGCTCTACAAAAGTACACTGAAAGGCACACAGACTTGGACAGGTAGCATTTAGTCCGGCGGGGCTAAGCTCTAGCATTTCTGCTGGCTATATAGGATTTCATGTGCAAAAAAGGAGTTACATGTGCAGAAGTTGGAGGTACAAAATGCAAATGCACTTGTTAATGCTCTAAAGATATATTATTTAATCCCTAGAAATATGAACTTAAGTATTTGCAAAGTATATTTTCTGCAGAATCCAGTGAAGAACGAGGTAAAATAATTAGCTATACATAAAATAGCACTTGTGAAAACAATGTACAAAACCTTAAAAGGGTGAAGTTTTCCCCACTGGCAAATAAAGACAGATGCAAAGGAAGCCTCCCAAAGGGCAGTGAGATTTCTCAAAATTCTTGGTGACCTTAAATACAGACCATAGAGAGATGATATTGGCCTACCAAGGAATAAGCTGATTTCTTCAAATGACCTCACAGCTCAAATAAGCCAATATGAGCATTTTTATGTCACATAAAAAATTAAGGCCAGTGTGGTACTGCATGTGTCTAAGTTCAGCATTCAGAAAGTTGAGCCAGAAGGATCACAAGTTTAAGGACAGCCTGAATTACATAGAGAGACTGTCCCAACCAGTCCCTCTCCCCTTAAGAAAAAGCAAACGAAAACTCTGATAAGTATTTCTTGAAGAAAGAAATTTATTCTTATTTTTCATTGCTTATTTTTCATTGTTCTTGTACATGGAACTCATATAGAGAAATCTTCTCATTATAGATTTGCTCTCAATTCTACCCTGAAGCAGCAAAATTCCTAGTTCCGTTTGGCAAACAGCTGAAGAGCCTGATTTCCTGACTCTTGCTAGGTCAACCACATAGCAGGTAGCTTCAGTTTTCCAGTTCAGAAATCAGTTGTGTTTCCAAAATATTTCTGAGAACTGTCCTCACAGAGTCAGCTGATCTAGACACTGTAAGAGACTTCCAGCAGTGTTCTAAATGAGGGAAAGTTCCCACAGGTTCTTTCTAGAGCTGTTTCTGATCACTGATATTGACTCAGGTCTGGAGAAGTAACTACTTATTCTACCCATGACACAGTCACTATCATATTCATGTGAACACCAAAATAAATAATTATATGCCACTAGCGTATAGAGATATTTAGAAAAATTAAACTAAAAAAAGGATCAAAGTCTACACTCATACTACCCTGAACACACCTGATCTTGTCTGATCTTAGAAGCTAAGTGGTGTCAGGCCTGGTTAGTATTTACAAGGGAAAAAAGGATATAAATTATTGATGAAATATGGGAGTAGAAACCAAGGACAAAACATAAAAAAGAACATTCTTTTACCTTCAAAATCTTAGACTACACAAAGGCAAAATCATTCCTGAAGTATATTTCAGGGACAGAAGAGTGGGAAACTTGAAATGTGTGTGTCTCTGTTTTGGGCATTAAGAAATAAAGAACACCAAAAAGTTAGCAAAACTGCCTCTTCCAAATAAAGTTGAACCGGTGGGAAAATCGACTTAGGATACATACCCACAACAAGGAAGAATCAAATAAGCAAAGGAAAGAGAGAAGCTGTAAATTCCACACTGTTTTAATTCACAGCCAAATCCTTGTCTTGAAAATAAGCATATAAGACAAAGGAAGGAGAAGGAAGAGGATAAGCAGGAGGAGGACAAGGAGGGCCCAGAACCTAAGTAAAGACTAGATGGAAATGTGCACCTGTAATCCCAGTACTCTTATGATGAGATGGGAGGCAGAGGCAGAGACGGGAGAATCCCTAGAGGCTTGTGGGCCACTTGTTCTAGCATACATAGTGGTGAACAACAAAAAGATCCTGCCTCAAACAAGATGGAAGGTGAGAACCTACACCCAAAGTTGTGTACACTTGTACTCATATGCAAGAACCTGCACACACAAACTGAAAGAGATCGGAAATTTAAATGGCTTATTTTCTAGGAAAAAAGAAAGCTGAGGTTAGGTCTAAGAAAAGTGATTTGAACAACTGTCTAATGATATACCCTGCAGCAAGGGCAATACTGGTGACTCCAACGAAATAGTGTTCTGTAAAAATATGATTACAATTACAGCCAGGTGGATGGGACAAATGAATCTACCAAAACTGCTTGTTACGTTTTTCGGCAAACCTCTCATCTCACATCCTAGTTTTTGAGCTGACTCCCCCAACTCAGCCCAGAAAATCCTACTGAGTTTACTGGAAATAACAGGATTCAGATTACTTAAATGATCAAGAGCATCTGCTTTCCTGCAAGATGCACAGCAGGATGAAACAAAGGACATCACTCAAGGTCTGGCAAGTTGACCAAAGAGGGATCTGGGAAGAATTAATGGTGAAAGAAGGCAGACAAAAACCTTCCAGAACCACAGACAGCAAGAAAAGTCAAAGTCTTGCAAGTTATATGAAAGGTTAATAGACGTTTTCTCCCTAGACAAGCTCCTATGCCAGAGAACCTTTGTCTACAAAGATAATAAAAATGATTATTTTTGATTGCACATACAAGTAGGTTTATTTATGGTTGAGTATTTTATTTTTAGAAGTACTTTTCTAAGTCAACTAAGGCAAGCATTGGCTTAGATGCCTGGTGTGGCATTTTCAAACGGGAACATACAGTTTATGCTGTCTAAATTGGGCATATTTTGCAGGCAGCAGGGGTCTGAGAATTCTTTACAGTCTTTGGTCCCTTGGTGGTTGTTTTGTTTGATTTTATTTTTCTCCAGACAGACTCTTGCTACGTAGCCAAAGCTGCCCTCTTCATGCCCCCCCCCCCAATTCCCAATCATCTTGTCTTGGCCCCTTTTGGTGCCTTTGAACTGAAGACAGAAAAAAGCTCCTGGCAAAATACCCAAAAGCTTTGTAACTGCTTTTTTAAAATGGAAATTCAAGCTGGGTGTGGTGGTGTGCACCTTTAATCCTAGTCCGCCAGGGGCAGAGGCAGATGGATCTCTGTGAGATCGGGGCCACCCTGGTTCATGTCATGACTTCCAGGTGGGCTGTGACTAGGGAGACCTTGTCAAAAACAACAACAACAAAAACAAAAAAAACAAAAAAAAAAAAAAAAAAAAGGGGGGGGGATTCAAGCATAAAATTTCTTAGAAATACAAATATTGCTAATACCGTTGAGTGTGTGTGAGGATGTTCATACAAATATGCATACACCTAAGCACACACATGGACACTCAAATATAAGGAAAAGATGAATAAAATAAAACAAAGTGCCTGTTAGGACAGGTTAATTAAAAGATTCTTTTTCGAGGTAGATTGGATATGACTCAGAATCCATTAAAAAGAAGAGAATGACTTGAGAGGAGAAAGAATCTGAAGTTCTGTCCTTAGAAGCTTAGGACCTTTAGCAATATTTACAACAGAGTTAGTAATCAGAAGAAAGAACCCTTACACAGGCCATCTTCTTCTCCTCCCCCTCTTCTTCACCATCTTCATTCTCTTGTTTTTAACAATGTTTAAAACATAATTAGTCTATTATGAAATTGGACAATAAAGATCCGAGTTTATATAAGATAGGTTCAAACACTCTGGAAGCTATAAGGAAATGTCCACCAACTGTCATTTTTAGGGTCCAAGTTAGATCCATAATCTTCTTCTAACTGGCAAAGTTCTTAATCTTAGTTCAGAAGCACTAATATGGTTACAGACAAATTTGAATTCTTTGTGGCTTTCTCCTGAAGGCATTATCTGATGATGGATGTCTAAGAATGGATTTAGAAGGCTAAGGCAACAAGATATGACAGAAGAATCATAGGTTACCCAGGTCTTTATATCTTTTTGGCTTAGCTCCAGTTTTTCTTCTACTTGAAAAACTACACTAATGATGTCAGTCATGAAAGACATGTAAGGATTTGATCAAACAGCACATGCGAATGAGCCTGGTTCTTCAAGGAAGCTCATAGCTATCCTGCCAGAAATAAGATGAGCCTTTACCTAGAGAAAGGAATACTTTTTATGTATATGCAGTGTGTGACATCAAAAAATAAATACATATTTAAGATGTTACTTTCTCATCACAACGATATATTGTACTTTAAATTTTTTCAGTATTGGGGGTCAAACCCAGGCCCTGACTCATGCTAGACAAGTGTTCTATCATTGACCTATATGCCCAGTCCACAACTGTCCAGTGATCTAAATTTTTTATGCATTGAGCAATGGCTTTTTTAAGGTGCTAATTTAGAAAAAAATCAAATTAAGTATCAGAGACCAATTTAAATAGAAAGAACTTTCCACATATAATATAAAACTGCAGATTTTGATTACTAGAAGGACTCTCAGATACATGATCTACCTGTCTAAAACTCTATCTTACCGACTGACACTTAAGAAGCAGATTGAAGTGCAAGACAGCTTCTCTGGCACTCAAAAACTGTTCTGATTTAAAAGCTTAAAATTATTTTTCATATTGATTCATGTGATTAAAATTTTCATCACTGAAATATCAATATTTTAAATTTAATGTTAGCTTAATTTAAATATAAAATACTTAAGAATGATGACCACAAATATTTTATGTTTCACTTTGTTGACCAAATAAAAATTTTAAGACTCAAATATATTATTATTATTTATTTATTTATTTTTTTGGTCTTTTTGAGACAGGGTCTCCCTGTAGCCCCAGATGTCCTGGAACTCACTATGTAGACCAGGCTGGCCTTGAACTCATAGAGATCCACCTGCCTCTGCTGGGATTAAAGGCATGCGCCACCATGCCTGGCTCAAATATATTATTTTATGTTTATTTAATAAAAATATTCTTCAATAAAATTTATAAATTTATAAAATTTACTACCTAGCTTTAAGGCTTGTTAATTTGGAATTAGTGGAACGTGGCACCTATGTAATATTTAGCACACAGTTTTCAGCTAGCCAAAATTTTCATTAATAGAATTATAGAGAGCCCTAATTTAAAGAAAAGGAGCTCTGATCATGTATAACATGTCTTGCATTATTATACATAAGACTATCACATGAAGGTACTTGAATATTTAAATCATTTTCTTTCTACTCCATATCTTACTTTCTCTATCAACTAGTCCAAGCACCCAAATATTTATGTGAAAAGCTGATCAAGACAACCATTCACTAAACTTAATCAGTTGAGAGATTCCCTTTAGAGAATTGCCCAAGATCAAACATGGTCAACAAAAGAAAACATGATATAGGAGGTTAATTTATAAAGCATTCAAATGATCACCAAAAAACTCCAATCCCAGAGATCTGGGTGAGTAAATGATACAGTGTCACCCAGGGACAGTCCACAAATAAGACTGGTGATCAGTGATGCCTTAATCCCAGTGGCATTTTTGCCAAGAAGTCTGCTGGCAGCCTTCAAAGAACCAAGCTAGTACAATTTGCCAAATATGGTGGGGAATGTGAAAACATTACAGATATTAGCATTTATTTTTGAGGCTAACATAATGCAGTCCACAGGCCTGCCACCAGAGCCCACAGCCAGTAAGTGATAACTGAAGCTGTGGAATGCAAATAACCCACTGGTTCACATTAGTGTCATGCTCGTTTGTGAATGTTCACAGTCCCCTTTTGCCTGAAAGCACCTCACTTACTTATTAGGGGCATAACCTATGGGCAGTATATTTTAAAAGGAGTTAAATTATGAGTGTCCCTGTTAGCAATGATTTACTCATTAAAAGTGCATTAGGCAATGGTGCCCCAAGCTGCTGGACCTACGAGGTGATCATTTTTAAATTGATTGAATAGAAAAAGTGATCTCTCTACCAGCAGGCGCTCAAAACTTATCTAAGTCATGAAGTTGCATCCTTTGTCCATAAGCCCACCACTCAATGTTAAATTCTGAAATGCTGACTCAACTATCAGAGAAAATGATATTAAAACGGGTGAAAAATGAATGTAAAACTCTGATAAAACAGGAACTATTTAAGCAATCTGGCACCTCTTCTCTGAGGAGTTAAAAGGATGTTTCACATAATTTATGGACTTGAGGGATAAAGCCCCTGCTGTAAAGAAATGGGGTCAGAAGGCTCAGAGCACTTGACCTCAAGATGCCACACTGGACTTCTGGTTCTGGGAAGAGTAAAACTCTTAAATTTATTTTAAAAAACCTACATGGAAATTAATTTACAGCCCAGTTATCTCCATGCTGCAGAGATAAATACAATTATTTCTCATTTTGAAGTTGAAAAAGAAAAGCTATCTTAGAATAAGTGGATTCTCCCACTCACTCTCTGGTTCTGCTATTTATCTTTGCAGTATATCAAATTAATGTGTCGCAAATCCAAGGAGAGAAGCAACGTGTTTAATCTGAACTTCATGTCACTTTCTCATACCAAGAAGAGTAGGAGAAATGGTAGAATATATCCAAACTGACACTTGTTGGAAACTACAACCAGTAGTGTAGAAACATGAAGTTCAGCATGTAAAGATCATTTATTTGCAAAGTTCCAGACACCACCACTGTCCATGGCCGGTAAAAATCTCTAAGTGTCCTAGGACAACTAAGTAGAGACAACTTTGTCAGTCCAAGGGTTACCTGCTTCCCTGCAATGGCTTCATGCTTTCTGTCCTATATTGCTACCTACCTGGCATTCCCCAGGCAACTTTGCTCCTCTATGGGTCTGAAAAGTGAAGCTGGCAGACTTTGCCCTTGCACTGTAGGGCCAGGTTCATCTGGGGGCACTGAGGCCAGTACAGGAAGAGGAGTCGGTGTCACTTTTTGCTCTTGTCCCATGTCACCAAACAGAGGAGACTTCTGAACCATGGGCTGCACTGGCACTGACTCTGAGTGATTCCCATACTGTTCCCATTAGTGCTGTCTGCAGAAATGCCAAGGGCAGGCTGAAACCTAAGTGACTGAGCTGGGAATCACAGCATGCTGTTCAAACTGAATGTTTCTGTAATTTATTTTAAAAAAATCTTCTACTTAGTCATTTGTCTGAGAAAAGAAGAAAAGTTATGATACTCCTCCTCTCCTCCTCCCAAAAGGTAAAAGCAATGCCAAGAATGTCCCCTAAAAATATAACATTAATTTCCAACTTCAGGAACTTAGCATACTGCCATTAAGTTCAATCTCCATCAGAAATCCATTAGAGTATCCACTTTTAGGACCTATCAAATCATTCCTTTGCAGTTGTGTAATTCTGTTGGAATTTTACTGTAATAAGCACTAAAATATCAATGGAAAAATGATAATGACCAGAAACAGCACAGATTTTATTCTGCAATAAATCAAGTAACTTCATCACATATCAGAGATGGAAAGGTAAACATAAATGAAAAATCCTATTTCTGTGAATACAAAGAGGCTTTATAGTAAGACATTTCATTTGCAGAGGCCCATAAATCTGACAGTTTCTTCATCAGTAGCATCCTAAGTAGAAAATGTACTGTTAGACTACTTGTTAGGGCCTCTTGCTTACTGGTCTGTAGTATATGTAACCACTATACATATTTCATTTAAATTATACTTAAGAAAATCAAGGTCAGAAGCTGCACTTGGCTATATTCATCAATGCCAGAGACTAAGGGAAAGAAGACTGAAGTTTCCATGTTGGAGGTAATATCGTCTGGCTATTGTAATAACATGCGATGTAGTTCTTAGCAAGCAGTAAAAGTTTATCACAGCTTTAACTGGAATCTATGATTAAGACAATAGAGCTCATTCTTATAGGGTAGTACTCATTGGCAACTGGCAGAAATCTTTCCTCTTTTTTTCTGTTAGCATTTTTACTCTGAATATAATAGCAGCTGCTAGCAATTTAAATTACTAAGCAAACATAGCACCGCAGGCTATGCATTAACAGGTGTTCTCATTTACTCATCTTCACAGGTACTTGAGGTCTGTACCTCTATCATAGCCACTTCACAGAGAAGAAAATAGGAAAACAAAAACAGTTCCTTTGCATAGCAAGAGAAGAAGCCTATCCTGGAACGGAACTTAGGAGATTCTATTCTAGGACCCTCTTACTCTTTACCAATTATTTAACAGCTAGATTACTCAAAAAGACTTTCCCTAGTAATCCTACAGAAACTTTACAAGTAGATATTGGAAAGGTGAGAGAACACAGCTGGAGAGGTTCATAAAATGGTGCCATAACTTGTAAGAGCCTGTGCCACAGCCTGAGCTCCTCACCTGTGAGTTATTCACAGCAAAATTCCAGATGGCAAACAGACAGAGGGGCATTTTACAGAATTACAAAGTATCAGCACTGGTGAGTATATTTTTCACTAAGGAAAGTAACCCAAGCTACTTTCACTGTGCCTACCTCCATTAAAGGCTTTGGAGGCATGCATGAAGGGTACTAAATGTTTCTGATACCTGGACTCAGAGTTTTGAGTCTTCCTATGCTCTGTCTTTGTTATTATTAACCTCACTGTCCTCTCCCTGTGTTTCTCATGAGCACACCATCCCCTTCTATGGCCTTTGCCTACGGCTGCAGCATAGAGATGCACGTTTCCCAACTTCCAAACACCCACCAGACTTAATGCTCAATGAAACATTTGTTTCTCCTCTCTCTCTCTCTCTCTCTCTCTCTCTCTCCCTCCCTCCCTCCCCTCCCTTCCCTTTCTTTCTCTCTCTCCCTCCCCCCCCTTTTTAAAGACAGGGTCTCCCTGATCTCACAGAGATCAGCCTGCCTCTGCCTCCTGAGTGCTGAGATTAAAGGCATATGTCACCACACATGGCTCAAAACATTGGTTTCCTGGGCTGGAAAGATGGCTCAGTGGTTAAGAACACTGACTGTTCTTGCAGAAGACCCGGGATCAAATCCCAGCACCCACATGGCAACTAACAACTGTCCGTAACTCCAATTCCAGGGGATCTGACAGCCTCTTCTGTCCTCCACGGGCATTGTATGACGGGTGCACTTACCTATATGCAGGCAATACACATAAATTTATTCTATGTTTACACATAAAATAAAAATAATAAAATTTAAAGAAAAAAAATGGTTTCTTAATATTCATATTTTGAATATTTTCTAAAGTCACTTTCATACATACAATTTACATACATTCACTCATTTAATGTATATAACTCAGTGAATTTTAGAATAGTCAGACTTGTATAATCACCCTACTTCAACCGTAGGACATCTCATCAACCCAAAAGAAACTCTGTGTTTATTATAAGCCATTCTTCATTCCTGGTCCTCCACCCTTGACAACTACTTTCTGTAGAAACCTACAGATTTCTCAATTCTGGACATTTCACCTAGAATGATATAATATGCTGCTTTGGGGGAGGCCATTCTTCTTTCCATAGGATGTTTACAAGGCTCATCCATGTTGTAACATACATCAGTACTTCATTCCTTTTATGACTAAATAATATGCCAGTGTATGTATATGCTACATTTGTTTATCTATTCAGAAGTTGATGGATATTATACCAACCAAAGTTCTACTTCTGGATTATTGCAAATAATGCTGCTATAAATACTTCTGTACAAGTTTTTATGTGGATATGCATTTCTATTTATCTTAAATATACTGCCTATAATGAATATTTTGAGAAACTGCCAAGCTGGCTTACAAAATGACTGAATTGTCTGACATTCCCAGTGTATGACCACAGCCATTCTAGTAGGTATAAAATGGTATTTCACTGCTATTAATAATATTGCGTATTTTTCTTGTGCATAATGGTCACAAATATCTTCCCTGATCATTTCAGTATGTAGAAAAGGTGTTGGTGTTATCAGTAAACATGCACACCCTGATGACAGTGTCTAGGCTATTGATGCTCTCCTGCTGTTCCAGTTCAGTGTTTCTCAAACTTCCAGCATGCAAAGCAGTGAGCTGGACACTACATTAAAACACTTTCTTGTCTTTGGCCCAGGTTGTCTCATGTGGTAGGTCTGAGTGGAACCCAAGAATTTGCATTCATAACAAATTCCTTGGCCATGTGGTTGCTGCTACTTGAGTACCTCATTTTCAGGACTACTGTCCTAGCTGCTCATCTTCAGCCTAACCCACAATCAGGAAGTGGCAAGTAAGATGCAAAAAAAATAGCTTCTCTGGCTAAATTAGAGAGTCAAGTATTTATAGAAAGTGGAAAGTCTCCCAGACCACCTGTCTATTCAGGTCTTCTGGGTTACTTGTCTTTTCATTACTGAACTGTAGGCATTCTTTATATATTCTGCATACAATTTCCTTATGAATACAGTTTGCACATATTTCCTCCCACTCTGCCAGTTACCTTTTCATGTTCTTGACAGCGTCCTACATGGTATAACATTTTTAAACCTTGATGATGGCCAGTTTTTCTACTTTCACTTTTGCTGTATGTGCATATTTAAGAAGACACTGCCTACTTAAAGGTCAAAAAGAATTTCTCCTGTGTTCTCTTCTAAGACTGTCAGAGTTTTAACTTAGGGCTATGATATATTTTGAGTTCAGAGTTAACTTTCTGTGCACTGGTTTGATTATCTCAGTATACTTGCAGAAAAAACAATAAAGTGTGAGTATACAGTTTAATATTCTAAAATCAAATCTTGTGTTCTTTTCCAAAGTCAAATCGTTTCTTTTTTCTTTTTTTAAATAGCTTTTCCATCATTCTCCTGGTCTTATATATGAAGTCATCTTTGATTCTTTCCTTTCTCTGCCATGTGAAAGCATTTGTCAAACCATATGGTTTCCATTTCTACAAGTTGTTCTCATGTATCTTTTCCATTCTCAGTGCTATTGCACTAAATCAAATGCTCACTCCTGTTATGGTCAGAGGAGCTGAGAAGTCAACCTCTATCTAACCTAGTCTGCTGATCTGTCACGAATCCAAGCTGCAGTGGAACTAACGCTCAAGGAAGAAGAGTCAGGAATGAGGGGATGGTAGACAAACTACTGCACAATGGCTGTGTTGGCTGTTATTTAAAGAAATAGTCCACTTTCTGTAAATATTTGACCTTCTAATTTAGCCAGAGAGACCTCATTGTGGGTCAGGCTGCTCATCTGGCCTTATGCCTCAATAATAGAGTTGAACATGGTGTACTATGTTAATGATTGCTTTCTAAAGGTATTAGACTTCTGACCCTATTCAATATTTAGCATTCTGTGAAATAAAACTTCTCATTTTGATATTACAAATTCTGAAAAACAGAAGCAACATAGTGGAGATTCTACTATGAAAGCAACTATTATTAAAGTATGCTTATATTTAAATGTGACACTCATTTCTTTGGGGGAACAGTATATACCCACAGAACAAAGTCATGACACTCAAACAACCTTTATTTTGAATATGTTTCCCCAGACTTGAAAACAATCTGCCACGGGAACTGAGAATCTGCTGCTGTGCATTTCCATAATATAGCTTTTACCAAAGCCTACAATAAATCCACTTTTAATTAGGCTTTTAGTACCTCATATGAATCACTTAAAATAACTTTTGGCTATAACAGATGACCTCAAATTTAGCAGGGTGGCTTTAGGCTCAACAGAGTTTGTGGAAGTCAGTATTGCTATTTTTCTTTTAATTTTGAAATATTATTTTTATTTTATGTGTATGAATGTATTGCTTACATGTAAGTGAGTGTAGCTGTGTCATGCAATGCCCTTGGAGGTTAGAAGAGGGCATCAAATTCCCTGGAACTGGATTTAGGATGTTTGTTAACCACCATGTGGGTGCTGGGAACCAAAACCATGTCCTCTACAAGAGCAGCCAGTGCTCTTAACCACTGAGCCATCTCTTCAGCCTCAGTGCTGCTATTTTTCACTGCATATAGCTGACCTCAGCGTACTTTGATTAGCCACATACTTTCAGTCACGCTACAAGTGCCAACTGCTGCTTCCTGAGGGTTCCTAGATAAGAGAATGTGATTGCCTCTGCACTGAACTTCATCCTGCCACTGTTGCTCCTTTCCTTCCAGCTGTCTAGGAGTCTTGGGATAAACCCAGGGTCACTAAACCCCAAGGAGGGTGATGAAAGTGTAAGACCAAATGCTGATTCTAGCTTTCAGCCCCTCCTTCTCCCACCTGTTTCCCACCCTGCCTGGTTTGAAGAGAATGCAGAGGGCCAGTAGGGGAAAGAAAAAGCACCAGGAAGAGAATCATGAAGTTCTCCAACTCCTTTCTGATGGCCTCCCGTCCCAGTCCCAACCTGTTCCGTCCTTTCTCATTCTCGGTTACCATGTTGAGCTTTCTTCACAAATTGAATCCTGTTTTTCAAATTGGCCAGTGAAAAGTTTTTGCCATGCTGAAATCATTCCCAGAGTTAAATCAAGAAACTTAAGGCAGCCAAGCAACCTTACAGCTGGCTGGAATGCAGCTCGCAATAAAAAGCAGTGTGAATAAGGTGTATTGAAACTAAATTGGATTCATGTGAAGGGCCATTTATTCAGAGGGGGGTGGAGGTGGAAGAACCAGAATTAATGAACATAAGAAATTAAGTTAGCTAAGCCAAGCCCTTAAAAAACATACTGAAAAATGCATGACCCGCTATGAACCTTTTTACAAAACAGAGATCTTTGGGCTTATTCCTGGCCCAAAGGAAGACTCTGAAAGGAGGTGTTCCTAAGTCACATAAGACAAGGTGGGAAGGAGGTTCTTACACTGCACTCAGAAGGGTGGAAGGCATGGCTGGGGAACTCAATATGCACCAAGAGACAAGAGGCCATTAGAACTGATTAAAATATTCAGTTAACTAATCACAGAATACCTGACAAAAGCAAATGCGGCTTTTCATTTTTACCTATCTTCTTTTCTTCAATAAAAAGAAAAGAAATCATGACATATCATGTACTTGAAAAATTATTGATCAATTCAAAGGCATAATGTTCTAATTGACTGCAATAATATTTTACTCACATTTCTAATCTTATCTTCCTGTCATTCTAGGAAAAGCCAAAGGGAATTAGGCAAGATACAGCAAAAGGTTGCTTTTTAAAAATTTAGAAGTACATTTGATGTTTATATTATCAATCTTTATATTTTATGTTAGATATTTCATATTGCAGTATTGGTATACTGTTCTATTAAAATAATTCTTTTGTAGACTATATCCTCTTCCTTAAGTAATCATCTAATTTTTATAGTAAAATATTTAGCAATAGTAAAGCAATGACAGAACAGAGTAATAATGGTGTTAACTATCTTGAATGCTGCTTAATTCTTTCTTTCTTTAGAATTTTGAGACAAGATTTTCTGTATCTACAAGGCAGTCTTTGAACTTGTAGCAATTCTCCTGCCTCAGATGCCCACATGCTGAGATTAGATATATGCACCATCACA
>NW_008341172.1:1194429-1194951 GCF_000622305.1 Nannospalax galili | reverse complement strand
TTATGATGTTTATTGACTTACGTATATTGAACCATCCCTGCATCTCTGGAATAAAGCCAACTTGATCATGGTGGATGATCCTTATGATGTGTGTCTGTATGTGGTTTCTATTTTTTTGAATAAATTAAGTAGTATTCAGTGCATGTCTTATTTAAATGTCTGATAGAATTCTGCTGTAAATCCATCTGGTCCTGGGCTTTTTTTAGTCGGGAGGTTTTCTGTTACTGTTTCGATTTCTTTTTGTGATATGAGTCTGTTTAAGCTGTTAATCTCTTCTTGGTTTAGTTTTGGTGGTTCCCATGCCTTTAGATATGCATCTATTTCTTTCAGGTTTTCAAATTTAGTGGCATATAGGTTTTTAAAGTATTACCTTATAATATTCTGTATCTTTCTAGTGTCTGTTGTGATGTTTCCCCTTTCATCTCTGATTTTGTTGATTTGGAGGTGCTCGTTCTTTCTTTTGATTAATTGGACTAGCGGCCTGTCAATCTTGTTTATCTTTTCAAAGAACCAGCTCTTGGA
>NW_008341172.1:1170856-1192679 GCF_000622305.1 Nannospalax galili | reverse complement strand
TCAGGAAGCAGTATTGGTTCCCCAGGTGTCTGGGGCCCCGAGACTAGGAATGGCGCAGGGCCCAAACTAGGAGTATAGAACGGCGAGGCGGGGGATGGAAGGGTGAATGTCGCTTAGGGAGTCCCGGCGAGAGCTGCGCTATAGACTTACCCCACGAGGCCTGAGGATAGTAGTCTCACCTAAATATTTTTTATTACATGGAAAGCAAGATTAACACCTACTGTTTTATTTCTAAAATCAGGTATTCAGCAAAGCAACAGACATATACAAATACCACAGGATAATTTGCAGAAACAAAAGTAAGATAGGAATCAAAAATGTGTTTTTAAAAAAAATTATTTTACACAAAAGACTGAGTTTCATGGAGTTTGGTGTCTGCTGAGTAGTTCTGTTAACTATGTCCCCAGTGTCTACTTATCTTGGTGTTAGACATTCAGCACCACTAGATACAGAAATGGATACAGGGCTGACCTAAGGCTAAAATGTAAAGAGGTAAAATTCTCTATTCACTTCTTCTACCACCCTTTTCTTCATCTGTTGTACTGAACCATAGTCATGTGCAATACATTGATGTTCCAGAACAGGCCAAATATATGGTAGTGGTCTCCTACAATTACATGGCCTTTGGGTGTGGTAACCATCTTTGTTTGGTGAATGTGCACTCTATATTGTTCTCAAGGGCAAAATGATACACTTCCTAGAAAATGATACATTTTCTAGAAAATATCCCTGTCCTTAAGTGAGGCATGACTGTGCTGTTACTAACTGAGCCACAGTACAGGCTCTGAGATTCACAGTTTATATTCACAGTTCCTGACATCAAGGAACACAATTTACTAAGGGATATGGAAGAGTAAAAATACCTACATATAAGAAATGAATTTTCTAGGAGCCACACAAAGACACTGCAGAACTGGGGTGGAGAACTGGGCTTAGATGACGATTCCCTAGGGAACAGAAGCTGAGGCCCAGTCTCTCACGCTTGGCACTACTGCCTTTGGGCTACATCATTCTTTATTATCATATACTTTGGAGGTTATTTAGCAGCATCCCTGACTTCAACTCAATTGATGCATGAATTTCCCCACCCCACCAAAAATCTTTCTAGACATTTGAAAATGTCCCCAGGAGGTAAAAATGACCTCCTTTGGAGAAGAGAGGTCACTACTGAAACCTCAGCCCAGAGGATAATCAAAGGGAAGGCTCAGGTCCCCAGATTAAGAAGCTCCTGATAAGTGAGTATGTACCCAGACATAACTACAGGAACCAGGATAATGGAAAGGAAACAGGGAGGTAAAGGAAAAGAAATAACCTGAAAGAGAAGAACAGTAGGAAACAGGCCTTAATAAGGGAGATATGGATAAAAACTGGGTTAGTTTAAGGGAGGGGGGAGGGAAGGGTATACAAGGAACCTAGGGGATAAAGGGAAAGAAGGAGCTCAAGAGAGGTAGGACTGTAGGAGAAGGGTATTATTAAGGGAGAAAGGGGGGAAATGGGGGCACCTTAAGTGGGAAAAATATGATGGAGGGGTGAGATAATATGAGAGATAAATAATGCCTAGCCAGTTTTGAAAACCAGAGGGAACCATATTACTCCTACAACCTACTGAAAAATTATACATAGCAGATCAAGAAATATATGTCTAGGTAAGGTTTATCTGAGAACAACTGGTCTTTGCCCAAGATTTATCTACATGACACACAGTAATTAAAAGTACCAGACTGGTAGAATTAACCTTCTTGGATGTTTAACAGACATACTTTGAGGCCTATAATAATTTGGTCAGAGGGACATAAAGGACTGTTTTTGCTCCTTGCCCTCCTATATCGACTAGTTCCAGGGGACTAGGAGCATCTCTCAAAATGTCCTGTAATTGTGGTGGGTTACTTGTCCTCTTAATCAAGGAGGCCGAGGAGACCCCGCCAGATGGACTTGAACCAATGTCCAGTCTACAAAGAGGAGGGTCAACACAGAGGAATCATTTCCTCCATGCTTCCAAGCGAAGACAACCATGGTCGAGCAGGACCTTTGACTTATCTTCACATAAGTGGAACTGGTAAAAGAAAGGAGCCAGGGGCTCCTCCCAAGCCCATGTGACCCCTGAGGAACAGATCCTCAAACGACCTTAAGAGTAAAAATAAATTGGTTTATCTGGGCCAACGGTATGGCCTTAAACACCCCAAAGGAAAGTATAACCTTATATATTTATAAGGGCCAATATAATTTTTTAAGAGTGCCTATGCATAGCTAAAGGTTACATAACAAGCAACAATGCCAGATAGGAGATACCTTCTTTTGAGTTGTTGGCCAGGGTGGCCAAAGGGACTCCCAGTTAGTAACCCAGCATAGAACTGGGAAAATGAACAGCACACCCCAATCTTATCTAAAGGAATATTGACAACTGATTGCTGCTAGATGAGGAACAGCTGACCTTCCTAAAACAAAGCGCTCTAGATAGGCTGACTAGATTCGCCAGATGGACAAGTAGTGGGGAACGCCTGGGGGTGCTGACAGCACAGCAGACAGTAGCAGGGATATCAGAGTATAAGGGCTCTAGTGGGGGGAGGGAGGCTATGGGAGGGTGCCATCTGGGAAGAGGGTGTATAGTTGAATAAGATGGTCTAGGATGTTCTGTGTGATATACACACACAGAAAAAAAATCAACAAATTAAAAAAAGTATTATATTTGAGTTTTAAAAATATATTATATTTGAGGAGGAAGCATGGAAATTTACATCATATCAGTTAGTAGAGGTGATAAGCATTACCATTGAAATCTACCCAATGACTTTATAGACATACAGAGGCACCAAGGATCCATGTGCAACCGATTATGACTAGTAATAATCAGATACATACAGATCAGAGATTCATGCACCAACATCTCAGTGTTAGTAGCAAAAACAATGAGTCTTTCTGTAAGAAACAGCATATTTTAAAATGAAATGGAGATCCTTTTTAAAAGTTAAAAACTCATTCAATTTTATGTCTTACAGTGTCTATACTAAGTTCAATATTATACAACTGTATTAGTTCAACTGTGGTGAAAGAGTACATCTCTTTCACAGGTGGCTATGACTGTATTAATTCAACCGTGAACCTAGAAACTTATAGCCACTTGTGAAAGAGATGTACTCTTGCTCTGAAGTGTGTTACTGAATATGTTAAAACTGTAATGAAATGCTTCTTCTAATCATGTAGTTATTAAAATTTTTTTTAAATTTTACTTCATGTTAAATGGTAGAGGTGATAAACATTACCAGTGAAATCTATCTGATGACTTTAGATCCGTACTCAGGAACTAAGGATCCGAGTGTAACCGACTGTGACTAGTAATAATCAGATACATAGAGATTAAAGACACATGTGCAAACGTGTTAGTAGCATTAAAAATGTAGGAAATCATATATCTTAAAATGAAATGGAGATCTTTAAAGGGTAAAAACTCATTCGATTTTATGTCTCACAGGGTTTGTACTGAGTTCAATATTGTATTACTGTATTAATTTAACTGTGAACCTAAAAATTTACAGCTACCTTTGAAAGAAATGTATCCTTGCTCTGGAATGTGTTACTGAATATGTTAAAGTTATAATGAAATGCTTCTTCTAATCATGTGGTTATTAAATTTTAAAAAATTTAAAAAAAAACTTAAAAAAAAAGAAGCTTCACACATAATGGGAATAAGAGTGGACAGGTGGGATAAAGGGAAGAGGAGATTCCAAACCGGTGTGACATCAGGAGAAAGAGTCCAGATGTGAACAAACTTTGAGAATGCTCCAGCATGTTGAGTGGGTTGTGCTGTGAAGAAAGGAGGCACGAAAGGCAGACATCAGGGGATGAAGAGAAACAAGGAAGGAGAGCTGAGGCATGAAGGAGATCATATAATGTAAGGAGCATGCGAATGAAGACAGCATTGTGAGGAAATTTGAAAAAGGGAATAAAGTGATCTTTTACACTTGAGATGGTGGTATGAACTCTGTGTTGTTAAAGTGTCATCAAATACCTAAGTGAAAACAGGCAGGTTAGAAGTCCATTTTCAAACAAAGATAAGAACATTTCCAATCATAGATGATGGTTACAGGGAGATGAGGTGTCTCTTAAAGTATCACTTGAAGTGGGACTAAAAGGACTCAGAGACTCACTTTGGGGGAGTTAAGTGAAGAGCAAGAGAGATCTCTAGGATGACTTTATAGTTCAGAGTCAGGAAAACTACACATATGATGTCACATGAAAAAGATGGTAGATTCAGGAGGAGGAGCTGGCAGTGGGCAGAGAGAAGAGAAAGGAAAGTGGTCTGGACTAGAGGGGTGGGTACAAGCTCTCATCAGCCATGATGGCTAGAATCATGGGCTGGGCTTTGTTAAGGGCAAGCACAGGGCTAGAGGCTACATTAGTCTGTTCTGGGGGCAGCTTAAGCCACAGATTTTTATCTCCTTAAGAGTTCTAGAGTACAGAAAAGCAACATTAAGGAGCAAGCAGGGTTGGTTTCTCTTTTGAGTTTTTGTGATTTTCATACAATATAATTGATGGTATTTAGATTACCACCCCTCTCCATATCCCCCTTATTGCCCTCTGACTCTGTTATACAGACACACACATCTGATGTCAACCTTTAACCTCCATGCTCATGCATGTGCGCATGCACACACACACACACACACACACACACACGCAGAGGTAATAAGACCTATAACACCTAATTTTTGTCCCTGAATGTCCTTCAGTATAGATTCATCCACTGGAGGCTGGTTAACCTACCAAAACTGATATTCTTGAAAAAGACTGTCTCTCCTGCTCCCAGCAATCACAGGTTGCCAAAGTTCCTTAGGTTTGTTTGGGGTTTCTTACCTACTTCCCCACGTCTGTGCTAGGACTTTGTCTGGTTTGAGCTACTGTGGGACTTGTGCATACTGTCAGCATTGCTGTGAGTTCATAGAAGTAACTGACCGGGTATCTGGAAAACTCTATTTCATTGTGGTCATCCACCACCTCTGGCTCTTGTAATTCTTCTGCCTCCTCTTCCACAATGATCCCTTCGCCTTGGGAGGCAAAAGTTTGATATAGGTGGCCTATTCATGGATAAGCACTCTGTAGCTTTTTGTTCTCTGCACATTGGCCAGTTATGGGTTTCTGTACCAATCACCATCTGCTGCATAAGGAAATTTCTCTTATGAGAGTTGAGAAATGCATTAATCTATGGGGATAACAGTCATTAGGAGTCAGTTTAATAACTGGCCTGGCAAGATATGCCCATCACAGGCTGGAAAGATGGCTTAGTGGTTAAGAACATTGCCTGTCCTTGCAGAGGACCTAGGTTCAGTTTCCAGCAACTATATGGCAGCTAACAACTGGCCGTAACTCTAGTTCTGGTGATCCTTCTTTGGCCTCCACAGGCATTACACGACATGGTTGCACTTACATACATGTAGGTAAAATACTCATACACATAAAATAAAAATAAATAAATTAAAAAATTGTTAAATGATACTGGACATACCAAGGATGTAATAAAGATTATTTATAAAACAACAACAACAAAAAGATGCATCCACCAGTGCAATGGTAGCATGAGTATTATGGGAGTAACCAACAACCCTCTTACTGGATTTAAGGTCCACTTCATAGGACGGAGCCCATAGCTGACACTAATCTCTTTTTATAGGGGCAACAGTTATGGCAGATTAGGGCCCACTCTAAAGGCCTTTATCAACTTCATCAACTCTTTAGTTTTTACTATTGTTTCGAGAGAGAGAGAGAATGAGAATATGACTCATATATATTCAGGTTTGTCTTGAATTTGCTATGTAGCTGAGGCTGGCCTTGAACTCCGGATCTTTCTGCTTCTACCTTCCAAGTGTTGGAACTACAGGCATATATTACCACACCCTACTTTAATCATGTCCTCAAAGACCTTATCTCCACTCCAAGTACAATCAAATTCTAAGGTATTAGGGGCCAAGATTTCAACATAGGAAATCTGGGAGACAATATAATATATCAACTTCACATAGAGAACAAGGAAGAAATCCTGAAAATGGAATTTAGTGTAGAGTTGTTGTTCAAATAGTTGGTTTGAGTCTGGGTTTTAACTTTAGCTTTGAGACTCTGTATACACAGTCATGTGTTACATAATAACAAATGATGGAATCCAGGTCTAGGTATGCATGGGGATATGACTAAGAATTGATAAAGGTCTGAGGGTATAAATATGTTTAATGTGATATAGTAATTATGCACTGCATACATGTGGTGAGTATTTACATGGAGCACTACTAACATACACAACTTTTATTCTTTTACATATCAGTTAAAATATACTAAAGAATTAAAATACCATGTAGGTTTGTGTGGTACACTCTATGACACTCTGGTAATGAAAAAAAATCAATCATACAATGTTTCTCAGAACCTATCCGTAGAGTGTGACTGTGTTATCATTATTGAAGGGACAGTCTCAAGAAACAGAGCTTATAATGAGTCGTTACAATGTACATGGGTATCAGGGAATCAATGTATTCCAGAAGCCTAGGATATACTTCAGGAAGGTTAAACCCACATGTCCTATATAGGAAGCTGGATTTCCTATCTCCCTCAGTCTTCACTACCTTTGAACTGCTTCCACCATTGTTGGGAACCCTGCTGTTAGGGTTGTAGTCCTCCATGTCCAGATAGCTCTAAGGGGCTTGGCACTATATGGAAGTACTCCCCTTCTCAGCAGGGGGCCTCCTGCTCTCTGCTTTGGTATAGTTACCTGGAGTAAAAACTACCCCCAGGTTTTTTTCTACATGATAATTAGGCATTGCCCATAGTCGGATGATAGGAGCCTACTGCCACATGTAAATAAAGCATACTATGAGCACCTGTCAGCTGAAGCATTGGCTACTGCCTCCACACTATATTTTCCCTAAGCACCACTGAATAAACGGAGCTGTTTCACTGAATCTGGAGCTGTTTCACTGAATCCAGAGCTGTTTGTATCACTGAACCTGCCTCCCCAGAAGGGCTTTCTTCCATCAGTGCTCACTGGCCGTCCCTGACCCTGCTCCCATTGTCCTCGTGGACCAGTGGCCAATGACCCACGAGGAAAGGGAGAGACCCCACACACCATCTAAGTGGTTAAGCACAAATCCTGGCTAACCATTCCCTTGCCCTGTTCCCAATTCAGTCCATCAAGCCTACCTAGATTTACTTCTAACCCTGTCTTTCATATGTCTATTCTTTAAATTGCCGCTGTTATCTTCTTCAACCCACTAAAACAGCATGAAACAGCTTCCCTTGTTCCATGTGTGCCCTCTTGTACCTATGCAGGGAAAGTAATCTTTCTAAAATATAAATCCAATGGCCATACTCCTAGCTTAACACTTTTCCAGTAGTTCCTGTCTAGCAGATTTAGGTTCAGTTATAAGAGCAGGAAATCTAAAAGGGCTTTGGCTTAATCAATATAGAAGTTTATTTCTTCACACAGAAGATACCTGAAAGCACTATAGAGCTAACTAGGAGGTTGTTTCATTGCTTTGCAGGAACTCAAACTCCTTTCTACCTCATTGTTTCATAGGTCTCCAAGTGGGATGCCCATTTTTTAATGTAATATTTTTGATTCTTTGAGAATTCTACATATGGATACAATGAATTTTTAATGTATTCACCATTCATCCACCCAACTTCCTCAACTCTTGTCTAATATTCTTTTTGTATATCTCCAGAAGTCCAATTAAGTGCTTTACTTTTTTTTTTTTTTTTTTTTTTTTTTATTTTTAGGGCATAGGAGACAGTACGATGGGGTTGTAGAAGAGTTTAAAAAGTGATGGAAAACCTCTTGGTGCCTAGGAGTGGGAAAGCTCAAACTTCAGGGCCTGGGTGCCTAGGACCATGTGTGGCGTCAAGACTTTAGCTGGCCATCAAGGGAGGTGGGAAGTCCATTCCTGAGAAGCAATACTCCTAAGACTAGAAACTACAAATGACAGAAACCTCCTCTGTCCTTGTAAGTCTAACACAGAGGCAAAGCTACTGCCATGCATATCTTGGGACCTCGGGAGAGAAGGTTGAGGGGGATGCAGCCACTCAGAGAAGGCTGAAACTGCTGCCTCCATCCTCCACTCTGCTCTACCATTGCCCACCACCAAAAGAATGTGGAACTATGTCTCACAGTTGGAACCACAGAATCCAGGCTCATGAGATGAGACCCCAGCTCCAGGTTCATGGGAGGGGCCTATCGCCCCAGTTCATGGAAAAGGACCTCCACTCCAAGTTCACAGGAAGGAAACCACAGTTTCAGCTCACAGGCGGGAACCACAGCTCCAATTCACAGGAGGGGACCCTCTAGCTCACAGGATGGGACCACAACTCCAGGTTCACAAGAGGGAAACACAGCCTCAGTTCACAGGAGGGAACTACAGCTCCAGGTTCATAAGAGGGGGCCACAAAAATGTCAAAAGTATTTGGGAGTTTGTATCTAATTCTTAAAAGATTTTAGGGTTGCCTCTTCAGAGGGGGGAATGTTGGAGGGGAGGGAGTGGGCATGGATTTGATCAAAACACCTTATATGCATGTATGAAATTCTCAATAAAGTTTTTGTAAAAGTTTAAAAAAAAAAAAGAGGGGGCCACAACTCTGGCTCACAGGAGGGGACCACAGCTCCAGTTTATGGGAGGGGACCTCAGCTCAAGCTCATGGAGGATGGGGGGAACCACAACTCCAGGTTTATAGGAGGGGACCTCAGTTCCAGGTTCACAGGAGAGGACCACAACTCTGATTCACAGGAGGAGACCACAGCTTCAGGTCACAGGAGGGGACCACAGCTCCAGGTTCAAAAGAGGGGACCACAACTCTGGTTCATAGGAGAGACCACAGCTCTAGTTCATGAGAGGGGACCTCAGCTCCAGGTTTATGGGAGAGAACCTCAGCTCCAGGTTCACAGGAGAGAACCATAACTCTGGTTCACAGGAGGAAATCACAGCTCATAGGAGGGGACCATAGCTCCAGCTCACAAGAAGGGATCACAGCTCCAATTCACAGGAGGTGACCACATCTCTGGCCCACAGAAGGGGACCACAGCTCCAACACACACAAGGGAGGGACCACAGCTCCAGATTCACAAGAGGAAACCACAGCCTTAGGTCACAGAAGGGGGCCACAACTTATTAACAGTCCAGTATAGATCCAGGAGTTCTGTATACCCACATTCTACATAGCAAGAAAAAGTAAAGGAAGAAGGGGCAAAGGACAGTATTTAAGGAGGTTTCCTAAAGGCTACTGCCCAACTCTTGTGTTTACATTCTACTAACCAGAGCTTATCCATAGCCACAGCCTCTTTGCAAGGGAGGAGAGGAAGCGTGGTGTTAATTCTGGAAGGGTGGCATTTGGTTTAAAAATGAAGGATTATTTTGCCAATATATAAGGGGAAAATAGATATTACGGGAGCTCCCTGACATCCTCCCATAGTTTTTTTTTTTTTTTTTTTCACTGTGCCTGACCCCTATTCCCTCCTGCCTACTTCCCTCCTAACCCCATCCTATAGCTCCCTCCTCATTTATTTTGTCCTTGAATCTATGGCTTGTTTCCTATTAATCAGTCAACAAAACTTAAGGGTTTTTATCCTTGCTGCTCATCTCTCTGACAAGTGCCTACCTTTGCTCCTGGTTTTTCTGTATCCCCATTGCATTGTGAGTTCAAAGCGCAGCTCTTCAGAGAGTCCATACTCACCACTGTCCTACCTGACCATCCTGTTCACAGAGAGAGATCAGCAGACATGCTGCTTCCTTATGTTCTCAATTTAATAGAGGGAGCAGTACACTCACAGAACAAGTTTCTTCCCTTACTATACCACATACCTTTGTGTGCTGTCTTACATATCCTACAGTGGGTGTCTTGGGGCTCCTCACATGAGCAACACACAAAGTGTCCAGAAGATCCTAGAGGGCAGAGCAGAATGACCAGGGAAGTATCATTTCCCACTGACAGCCCTTCTTCCACAGGGAGTATTCTCTCACCTGATGATTGGATACCAAATAACTTTCTCTCCCAGTGACTGGCACTGTGCTCCTTTCCAGACAGTGCCTCAGTAAAGAGCTGGTTAATTTTTGTTAAGGTGTTATGTGTAAGGAAATAACTTTAGATATGACTTCTACAAAGTTTGGGATCACTGAAATAATTCTCTCAAATGAAGTTTCCTTAGATATAATGTCCTACTTTTGTCAGACACTCTTTCTCCTACCATGTTCCTTTAAGCATTAGTCCTAAGCGCCTCATGCCTCTACACTGACCACCCATCTGGTGCTGCCCCATCAGCTCAGGCTGGGGCCCTGGAGAACTCTTAAGGGCATGCCCAAGGGCACTTGCTAGGATTTGCTGCATTTGACTTACTTGCACTTGTGCTCCCTGCCCCCTTCTTCCCTGTAGTTTTCTTTCCTTTTTCCCTTTTCTTGATCCACCCACCTTTACATTGTGCTTAGCGCTAGGAACACCAATCAGTAACCAATCTCAGACCCTGAGATGTTTTACAGCTTAACTGAGAATTCAAGGGCTATAAATATTGGTAAAGGGGGAAGTCTCTTGGGTAAGCCATATGAAAGGTGGTCTTTGAGAGAAAATCTTGATACTATATTATGTATCAATGTTGACTAAGATTAGTATTATAAATACCTCAAGGTCTATAATGAGAGTGTATTAAAATTATAAACAGTACTATTTGCTAAATAGATGACCACTATGTAGTCAATAAAAAATTGAGTTAGTTATAATAGTATTTTTTAAACATCACTGCATTTAAAATGGTAAAGTATTTTACATATAAAAAAGCAAATGTGCTTTTTTCTACATCTCCTTTATATATTGCCAATCACAGGTATACACTAAGGAAATACTTAAAATTTGAAAGCTTCTTTTAAATTGACATATCAAAAATCAAAAAGAAAGTAAAAAATTGTCTTATAGTTTAATTTTTAAGTTTAGTTCTACGTTTTTGGGCTACACAATACATTAAAAAGGCCTTATAAGGAATAAATGACGCTTGTGAGAATTGGACATGTTGTCTATGTTAATTTCAGAAAATGTGGTGTACAAAAGAAAGGTGATTCAGTAAACAAATCTCATTTTGCTGTGCAATCTCTATCAACACAACACAAAGTTTACCAGGAACCAGCTATAACCTTCTTTGTGGTTCCAGCTTTGTGTTTTTAATGCTATTTATTTTTTACATATTTTTTGAGAATTTCATACATAAGTACTCTATTTGCATTATTTCCACCTCTCCCAGTCAATGCTATTTTTTTAAATGACAAATAAGAAATACAGAATTTCAATGGGAAAGTCACTAGAATAAAACTGCCTTTTCAGCCTTAACCCTATTCTAAAGGCTAACTCAATGTGGAGCAGGGAAGTTCTAGATGAGGCAATTAGGCAAATGGGACTTCCTGTGGGACTTCAAAGTGGACCTCTGAAGGATGCATGGAGAGTACCAACATTACTGTAACTCATTCTGCCACATTCCCTCTGTCTAGGGGGAAGAGTACCCATTGGACCTGGTATCTTCAGGGCTGTGAGGGTAGTGGGGTGGCAAAGTGCACACTGGCACAAATGGTGGATTGGAACATGTCAGACAGTCAGTCCTACTGCTCACTTCTCAAGGGCCTTTACAACAGAATGGGCAAAGAGTAGTGTCCACCCAACTTCTTTGGAGGACATCAGGCCTCTTCAGTCTTATAGTGTAGTATGGAAGAAAAATATTGAAGAACTGAATATCAGTGTTCTGTTAATTACAAATGAAGAACAAGATGCAATGGGAACTTGCAAATGAAGTACCAATTTAGTTTGGGGGACCAGAACAACTTCTTCAAGAAGTCATGCTGAAGAAGGGGGTCCAGTGAGAATAAAACCCTACTATCTACTGATTTAAGAAGCATTATACTAGCCTGTGCTGGGCCTGTAAGTGTGCCAGTTAGGATGCTGGACAAACAGGACAGACACAGCTGCTGTCTTAATGTAGCTGACACAATGGACAAGAAAGATCAAGCAGCTTATAGAAATAATGACCAATTACAATAGGAATAAACATCATTAAAGAAAAGAACTGAGATAATGTATCTCTAAGTACTTTATGAACTTCCACACCCCTCACAAATGCTACTTTCTACTAAGGCACAGGAAAGGGCAATGGAAACAGAGTTAAAAGGAAAGCCTCCTTTCTTTTCCTTTGATTCTCCCTCTCTTCCTCCATTCTTCTTCCACCCAACCCATCTCAGTAGGGAGCTGTTAAGACCTCTACTGTAATCAGGCCAGGCATATGGTAAACAGAGAGGCACTTTTTATTCTCTAAGTACCATGTTTTTATTCTCCAAGCTCTATTTTTACTTAGAGTGTTATGTCAGATTTAAATGTTAACTGTGCTTTTACTTTTTCTGAGTGCTTTGGTTCATTATTTATTTACAGCCATTCTTAATAGCATCTAAGTTTAAGATGATCTTTCCACAAATTCTGACTACATGGAGAGGAAGTGCAGTAAGCCCTGGTTCAAATGCTCAAGTTAAGTAAAGGTGACCCACGATGTGAAGATAAAGCCTCCACTAAAAACACAGGACATTCACCAAAAAGTCTGGCCTAAAGCTACACTGAACCACTAGAGAAAACCTTTAGGCCATTTTGGGAAATGATGGAAGAAAGCAGAACTTTAATAAGCTTACTATAAAATATTAAAGTTCAAAGCCAAAATGCAATCTCCTAAAGCTTGAGTACAACTGTAGCATGCACTGCTCTGTAAACATGACCTCACTGTATAAAAAATGGCATCAGTTGGGATTAGCAGTGAAGAAGAGGCAAGAACACTGTCACTTTTCTAAAGCCATGAGAAAACCCAAGCCAGGCAATCTGTGGTCAGCCACAGGAGAAGGTGCCCCTACCACCTACACATTTGTAGCTAGTATGGTAAAGCCAGTCTCTTTTCTACATAGGCTGTCCTTTCCCGAGAAAGGAGAGCTTTGAGGACCATCAAGGCCTATTGAGGTCAAAAAGTTGCTCAAAGGCCTAGTCAACACCCAGGGCTACTAGCTTAGTAAAGCAAAAGAGCCTGGAATTGTGGGGGAAATCTCCTCAGGTTTCCAACATAGGGCAGATGCCTCCCAGGGACCAGCAGTTCCTGAGCAGACACTGAAAATTTAACCATATAACACTACCACATAAGATCTATAACAAACACTGTCAATAATATTCTATGAAGGAAAAAAATGTCTAGTAATTTAGCATAAAATATAGGGGCAATCAAATGTATCTTTTAATATCCACCTCCTCTATTTTAAGAACTAGGCATTTATTACCATGAAGAGTGTGTCAAAAAAGAATCCATGCTGGTAAGCATGTCAAGTTTCATAAATCATGAAGTTTCTAAGTTGTCATATTGAAGTATGATGTACAGATAAGTAGGTAGGCATATCATAAGCACATGACTTGATGCATCTTCAGAAACTAGACAAAAGGCATAAGGCCAACTTCTACTCATTTTTCAGATAATAAACAATAATGGAGTTTGGAATACTAAAAAGAACAATGAAGTGTCAGGGACAAGGGTCCTTTGCCAGTTCTCGCTGTGTAATTGAATAAATCATTGCTTTGTGTGGCCTTCATTTCCACATGCCATCTGAGTAGAAGTTTCTTATTACCCCTTCTAACCTAAAATGTTACACTGTGAAAAGGTAGGATGTTACCTGCACAGAGTTTTCCATGCTCAGCTGTCAAAATGCTACACTAATCCATTGTCATGTTAGGGAGATAGCCTGTGGCCCTTTTTTCCCTTCTAAGGTTGTGTCATTTACTTTAATGAACTATGTGTCTTCAGCAACCATAAAAAGAGAAATTGGAGCTGGGGAGATGGATCAGTGGGTAAGAGCACTTGCTGTGCAAGCATGGAGACCCAAGTTCAAAACCCCAGCAACAATGTAAAAGCCAGACACAGCTATGTGTACTTGTAAGCTCAGCACTGAGTGACAGAGACAAGTAGATTTTGAGAGCCCAGTGGCCAAGCAGCCAGCCAATGGAATAGGGTAGAAAGTGATAAAGGAAGACACTGCTGTCCTGTTCTGGTCTCTGCACATGCACACACATATACAGAGAGAAATAAGAAGTGCATCAGTAACAGAGCTGAACTGATTTCCCACTGAGTCACGTGTTGGAGAGACAAGCTTCCTGTTCCTGGGATGCCAGCTCGCACTCCTGAAGACAAGCTTGGCTGACATCAACACATGCTCCAAGATTCCAGACTGGAAACAGCATTTGCTAATTAACATAGATTTCTCTCCTCAACTGTATGATCACTTCTGATTTTGACTTCAATGAACTTCAGTTTTTGCTGCTTTTTAATGTGCACTGCTAATTCTAAAAGTACATATGCTCACACTTACTAAAACTACACAAAGGTTGATAAAGGCACCTTTTCACCTTACCATGATTGCAGAACACTAAATGAAAAGCAGTTCTAGAAGACAGGGCAATGTTTCTTCAGATCAGCTAAGGATTTTTTATTAGTGCCTCTACAGATTAAAAGACATCCAAATAAAGAGCTAACACACCTTCCAAAATACTTTATATACTGCAATTCTGTTGTTCCTTCTATAAGGCTGGTTTTGAAGGCTGGCAGAGATATTTGTAGTGGCTTCTGCTACACTGGGGCAATGGCACACCAAATTGTCACTCAGTACCCCCAAAGAATATATGTCTGACTTTGCCCATTCAGTCATTCTGTGCTTGTTACTGAGTTAGATGCCAAAGGAACCAAATGAAGCATACTCTTCTTGCTTGAGGAATCAGTAATCTATTTGGATAGGCAGATGTATTAACAATTAAGTGACTAATAATGCTACTGAGGCCAAATGCACACAAAAGTGAAGAGGGACAAGGGTTATTGTGGGTACTTGGAAAATTTCAGTCTAACAGTCAATGGTATAATTTTATTTAGAGGTAAAATTTCTCCCACACTGAAATTTAAAAGAACAATCTAATGAATTAAAATATCTGGAAAATATACTAGATCTTATGCCATTTCCCAGTGCTAACTGGTTCAAAGTCCTAGAAATATAGAATGAAAGCCTGTATATTGAATGTCAAATAAGCAAGAGCACTTTAAATGGACAATGAAGATACTGTATTTCTCTAAATTTCCTGACTCCTAAAACCCAGTCCTCATTCTGCCCTAGGTTCTTCAACTTGAGTTAAAATATACATTAAAAGGCAATGATAAATATAAAAGCTATGTATTAACTAAGAAATAAAGCATGAAATGACAATCTTTCTGAAAACATGAGTATCTATACTAATGGAAATGTATTTCCAATAAGTTACTTTTCTAGATAATCAACCAAAATAAGTAAAGGGTCTGTGAAGAGAGACTTTGGGGAAAATACCATGCAGCACTGGATTTGTCACAACCCCAAATGACCCACCAGTCTTCAGTAGTCTAAGAGAAATGGGTAGGTCATCTGGAAAACTGCTTCTGGCTTCAACCCCAATATAAACAATTATATGGGATTAAAAAAAAATACTAAGAAGTTATATATGATCGCTTGCAGCTTTTAAAAGTTCAAAAGGTTTAAAAAAATCCTTATATCTGAGTCAAATAATAGAAAAGTCTTTAGGTCCCTTAAACTACAATATTTCTCTTAAAATCATTTCTATAGTTTAAATACCAATGTGCCAGTATGCAGAAATCTGTTATTCTGGGTAAAACTAAATTTTCAATTGACAGAAGATCAACATTAACATATAGATACATTATATGAAAGAGTAAGTTCTAGTCCCAAAGACTTGTTTTTTCATATCAAAACATTCCAGTTATTCAAACAAATCATCTAGTGGAGTCTGTACAGCAATCAGTAGAATTGCTTTGTGTTATTTATAGTTTCTAAATAGGTGATTTTCAAATCTTCAGTGAACAAATGTATAAACATCACAACAGTCTGTTCACACATTAGTCCCTGGAGCACTTTTTTTTCAGTTTCAGAATAAAATTTCTAACAAATACAGTGGTAAGTTTTAAGTTTAAAGTTGCACAACAGCACAGCTATTATACATGGTTTTGAATAAATTATTTTTTATTTCTGTATCAGTGGAGTATTTTGTACATATGGAGAACTGGCTCTTATTAGATATATATTTTCATTTAAATAAATTTAATTGAAATTTAACCACATGGCATTGTGAATGGTTATATGGAATAATGTGGGCCTAGGAAGAAGCGGGGGGTGGGGGTGGGGTGGAGGGGGTGGGGTGTGTGCTCGACAATCTTGAAAGTCCTCTTATCTATGTCAGCTTTCTGTGAAAACAAAACACCAAACAAACCAAAAATCAAAAACAAAAACAAACAAAACAAAGACTTTTATCTAGGCAGTTGCCTTAGTCTACAAAATAAAGAAGTTCAATGTAAATCACTAATCTCAGCAAATTCTTTTTAAATTAATGAAACTTTTTGGGGTTCTTGTTCTTCTGTCTTCTTGATTAAATTTCTGATCTATTAGATTCTCCCTCCATTTAAGCACTGAGTACACACAGACTGAAAGCATTTGTTTATTTATTTATGCATTCATTTATTTATTTTTGCTTCATTAGCAAGTCCTATTTTCTGCACACTAGATAAAGTCTATTCAAATGTGCTGATGGACTCCTCCCTCCTAATGCTTCCCAATCCTGAGTGCCTTTCTATCCTCCTCCATATTCTTGGGTGGGCAGGAACCTGGGAGACATGGCCACCAGGCAGTCGGCTGCTCTCCTACAGCACATCTGGGCTTTATATCAGGCCTTTAATTAATCCTCAGTGAAAGCCACGGTATGACATTTTGACTGGGCAGGCTCCAGCTCTGGACAGGTCTTGATTTATTGCGACTGAGTCTCAACCAACTTTGATTTATTTCAGCTTTGGGGAGGAGGGCAGGCTTGGAACAGAAAAGCGCTGTTGAATGTCGAGCACGTGATGTCAGGACAGGACCTCCAGACTTCCTAGGGCCGCAGGGCGCAGGAGGTAGAGCATGGCCTCTGAGAAAGCAGTTCTTAAAACCTAAGATGTAAATAACATGAACATGTACAAAACAAAATAAATGCAACCAAGGAGGAGAGAAAATCGTTTCTGCAATTGTTGGCTGACAGGTATAGTACAGGATGCCCAGTCTTATCTGTGGGAAAAGGACTGCCCTGAAGTGAATATAAATCAGAACTCTCATTTGCATTCTGGAGGGCTGGGTGGGCTCTCCTTCCTGAGAACTGAGGGGCGTTGGAGGTGGGGTGTTCCAAGTTGTCATCTTCGGCAACACCAAGGCTTCTGGCTCTTAAACTCAGATATCTTTTTCTCAGGCAGTTAGAGTATGTCAAAAGAAGGCAGGGTTATTTGATTAAACAAAGACAAAAGATTTAGTTGACTTAACTAATGAATTCTGTTCTGGACAGGCTTTCCTGGCTGAGGCTTTGATAATGACCTGTGCCCCACTGCCCTCATCCTTGAGCTAAGCAGAATGGCGACACCCTCATCCCCATTGTAATCAGAAAAGATACCCCAAATTCAATGCTTTGGACTGCCAACTGAGAGTGCCATGGGACAGCAAATACAAGGAAGAATTTTTCTCTGAAGGGTTTTCTCTGTCTGCTTATGGTCAGATGCACCAGGAGAAGAAACTAGAAATCAGACATCAGTCCAGAGCCCAAAGGAGCTTTCTCCTAAGGCTCCAGGCTGTTCCCCAGGCTCATTCATCTTCTCTAAAACATACACCCCATTTAAAAGTGTCCACAGAGCCCACTTCCTCTCCTCTATGAAGGCGTTTAAGCCTCAACCATCTGCACTTCACTGATTTGTGTTTTATGTGGCTCACAATCACATTAATACATTTAGCTGTCTTTTCTCCTGTCACTCTATTGTTTATTTCAGCACACTCAACTACCAGGACTATTGCGAAGCAAAGTCTGAACTTCCCTTTGGTGTATTTCTTTTCCTAGGTGAATAGGACAGTGGTTTCATAAGGGAAGTATCGAAGTATCAGGCACTTGTTAAGCATTACTAAGCAACTCCATCATGGAACTGTCATGAGAGAGAGAGAGAGAGAGAGAGAGACTATGCATGCATGTATGTATAGGTGTCGTGATGGGACCCAGGGTCTCTGACATGCTGGGCAAGCGTGCTATTACTAAGCTATGTCTCCAGCCCCCATAGTGTTTCATAGGTTCCCTACAGTTTTCACTTAAAAGTTTAACCTAAGGTAATTACAAATATAGACTAGTTTTGCTCTGAACTTCTCTTGGAAAAATGTGTTTTAGAATCAAGGTATTTATTAGAGCACATTGTGATGTCACTCCATCGAAGGTGGTACCATTGTCCTTTCATCAGTGTAGCTCACAATCACACAGAGGCATGCAGAGTTTACCTTCCTTTCTTTTTTTTTTTTCGTCTTTTTGAGACAGGGTCTCCCTGTAGCCCCAGCTGTCCTGGAACTCACTATGTAGACCAGGCTGGCCTCAAACTCATAAAGATCCACCTGCCTCTGCCTCCCAAGTGCTGGAATTAAAGGTGTGCACCACCACACCCACTTTCCTTTCCGCCTCACTTTTTTCTTCTTCACATTCCCCCTTCCAATCACCTCTCTAACCACAAGCAGACACTTGGTAATCCAAGGCATGAAATACTGCACTGCTCTTTGGCTCAAAACTTCAGAAAATGTGGAGAAATACAGACATCTTCAGGGTTGCTCACTCACAGAGAGCTGGTCACTTTGTAGAATTAGTTGCCACATTCTGTTTCTGTGGAGGTTTTTTGGTTTGTTTTTTTCAAGACAGGGTTTCCCTGTAACCTCAGCTGGCCTGGAACTTGCTCTATAGACCATCCCTGGCTGGCCTCCATCTCACAGAGATCTGCCTGTCTCTGCCTCGTAAATTCTGAGATTAAAGATGTGTGCCACAACACCTGGCTTTCTTTTTCATATTTTTAAGTAATTGAAGATTACAGCAGAAATTAGATAGCCCGGGCTAAAATTAGCCATATTTGCCTCAGATTTAGGGCTAGCCATAAAGGCAAGGCAAAGTAGGCTTGGGGAATAATAATAAACACTTCTGTGTTAGAAAAGTGCCTTGAGAGCCTGGGAAGGATGAGGCTGACTATATGAAAGTATATGAAAGAATGGCAGGAATCCACTGACAGAATGTTCACCATACCACTAAAGTTGCAAATGCTTATCTGTAATGATGCCATTAAGAACCAAAAGAACAGAAGTCTTGGTGAAGGTCCTTTAGAACACAGACTTTGAGTTTCTGTAAGCAATGCAAGTTAGCATTCCTCAAATGAAGTGGGATAAACCGTGGGGAAGAAGTGCTGGAGGCAATCTTCCACAGTTGAAGCATTAGGTGGGGTGAGCTTGTCTAGAATTCCTGATGACTGAGGTTCTACCCATTTCTAAAAGAAAATTCAGGGGCTAGAGAGTTGGCTCAGTGGTTAAGAACACTGGTTGTTCTTGTAGAAGACCCAGTTTGAATCCCAGCACCCACATGGTAGCTAAGAACTGTCTGGAACTCCAGTCCTAGGGTATCTGACAGCCTCTTCTGACCTCTGCGGGAATTGAATGACACAGGTGCACTTACCTACATGCAGGCAATACACACATACACACTAAAATAAAAATAATAAATAAAAATTTTTTAAAAAAGAAATGGTTCAAAGACCCAAACATATAGACTGTTCTTATGGCCAATCCTACAACCTCAGCTGGCCTGGAACTTGCTCTGTAGACCATCCCAGGCTGGCCTCCATCTCACAGAGATCTGCCGGTCATCAACTAGATGTTTTCATAGGCTCTTCAGTTAAAAAGTTCAGGTCTGGCTAGAGGACTCAGTGGTTAAGAGTGCATGGTGCTCTTACAGAGGACCCAGGTTCTGTTTCTACCACTCACATAAGATGTCTCTCAACTGCCTATAACAACAGCTTCAGGGGATCCCATGCCCTTTTCTGGCCTCTGCAGGCACCTGCACTCATGTGCACATACCCACACATAGACGTATACATATAATTTAAAAACTTTTAAATTATTTCTTCCTTTGAGAATGGAACATCATTGAAGACCCAAACCCAAGTACACACAATTTCAGCCACCTGATATTTGACAAAGGTACCAAGAACACACAACAGAGGAAAGACAGCATCTTCAACAAATGGTGCTGGCAAAACTGGATCTCTACCTGTAGAAGAATGAAACTAGATCCTTAATTTTCACCTTGCACAAAAGTCAACTACAAATGGATCAAAGACCTCAGTGTGAAAAAGGAAACCCCGAAACCATTAGAAGAAAATATTGGCAGTAACTTACAAGATATAGGTGTAGGAAAGGATTTTCTAAATCGGACAGAAGTTGTCCAAGAATTAAGGTCAGCAATCAACAAGTGGTACCTCATTAAACTAAAAAGCTTCTGTACCGCAAAAGAAATCAAGAAAGTGAAGAGAAAACCCACAGAATGGGAAAAAATCTTCACAAGTGACATCTGACAGAGATTTAACATTCAGAATATATAAAGAACTCAAAAAACAAAGAATCAAGAAACCAAATGACCCAATTAAAAGATGGGCTAAAGATTTAAACAGTGAGTTCTCAAAAGAAGAAATAAAGATAGCTAAGAAACATCTCAAAAAGTGTTCAACATCATTAGTAATTAGGGAAGTGCAAATTAAAACCACCCTAAGGTATCACCTTACCCCAATCAGACTGGCTAGGATCAAGAGAACAAATGATACCAAATGCTGGCAAGGATGTGGGGAAAGGGGAATTGTCATTCACTGCTGGTGGGATTGCAAACTCATGCAGCCTCTATGGAAAACAGTGTGGAGAACTCATAAGAAACTAAAAATGAACCTACCATATTACCCAGTTATACCACTCCTTGGCATATACCCAAAGGACTCATCCTATCGTAGAGACACTTTTACAACCATGTTTGTGCTGCTCTTTCACAACAGCTAAGAGATGGAAGCAACCTAAGTGCCCGTCAACTGACGAGTGGTTAACAAAAATGTGGTATTTACACAATGGAGTTCTATTCAGCAGTAAAGAAAGACAAAATCATGAAATCTGCAGGTAAATGGATAGAACTAGAAACTGTTATACTAAGTGAAGTAACACACTCAGAACAAACGACGTATGTTTTCCCTCATATGTGGATCCTAGCACCAAATCCTCTTAAATTCCAGGTCCTTTTAATAAGATGATGCTATACAGCACTCCCTTCTGCATGAAATAACTACCATCATCACGATTTCAGCTGAGCCTGATCAGTAAACATCGCCAAAATTGGGCTTGTTGATGGTTGTGCTCATTCATTAAAGGAGGGCCAAGCAAGGTCATTGGACCCTCACCAGATTATCTAGCTGCTCTTCCCACCAACTGTGTGTAATTTGACCCTAATCACACATGGCCTCCTGGATTTGGGGAGGGCTAAATTATACAATCTAGGGAAGGCTAGGAAGAGAAGGCATGACCCATGCTGGGTAAAGCCTTTCCAGTGTGCATACCCTCAGGTCACACATACACCTCAGCAACCCCTCAGTTATCTCAGTAAGTAAGCTCAATAACTTCATTGGTTCCCCAGTAAAACTTTCATCAAACATTGGCTTGACACTAGAACCTTAAAAGGGAATAAGCATTGCTTAGCATCCGCAGGAAAAGAAGTCTCACAACAGATGGAAAATTTAATTGTTAATGCTATTAAATGGGGCAGGGAGTAGTGGTGCACGCCTTTAATCCTAGCACTTGGGAGACAGAGGCAGGTGGATCTCTGTGAGTTTGAGGCCAGCCTGGCTTCAAGGTGAATCCAGGACAGT
>NW_008341172.1:1170553-1170812 GCF_000622305.1 Nannospalax galili | reverse complement strand
AGCTGGGGCTACAGGGAGACACTGTCTCAAAAAGACAAAAAAAAGGATATGGGAATGGAGATATTTTCCAAAATAGAAAAAATGAGAACACCTAACACCTAAGCAAGTGATGAAGGTCTGTATAGGCTTGTTATGATTTATAAAGGATGAGACAAAAATAATATACACATAATCTTTAAATGTCCAAGGTCAACTAGTTTAAGGAACAAAATATATATATCTAGTTAAGGTCTATCTGACAACATTTGGTTTTTCCTAT
>NW_008341172.1:1157822-1170074 GCF_000622305.1 Nannospalax galili | reverse complement strand
CCCAAGCCCATGTGACCCCTGAGGAACAGATCCTCAAATGACCTTAAGTGATGAACATCTTTAATCCCAACACTCAGGAGGCAGAGGCAGAGAGGCAGAAACAGGCAGATCTCCATGAGATCTAGGTCAGTTTTGTTACTTAGTAAGTTCCTGGCTAACTCTGGCTACAGGGAAACCCTGTGTTGAAAAACAAACAACAGAAAGCCCCCCAAACAAAATAAAACAAACAAACAGAAAAACTGCTACGGGAAAAACTGGCTTAATGCTTTTAGAAAAAAATCTAGAGGGCTAGGTACTCCTAAATGGGAGGCCTTGGGTTTGTTCCCCAGCACCATCACTGACTCCCCTACCCCAGCCCAAAGGAAGAAGGAAGGAGGGAGGAAGAATACCTCTAGAAACTCAGGAGAAAGGCAATTGATAATTAAATTTAAAACAAACTGTTCTGCTCTACTCCCTGAAATTGACTTACAATCTTTTAGGCTGTTGCACGCAACTGGTCTGCCTTATTCATGCATCCCTAGTTACTGAAACACTGCTCTCAGGGTCTGATGTGAGATGTGTTCCCACAGCCTGGATACTGCAGTTGGGGGTAAACTGAGGTCTGGGACAGTTCTTAAGCACAGAAAAATAGCAGGCATTGTACACCTACACTTGATGTGGGCTACAGACAGAGCCACGGAAGAGTAACATTTCAAAAAGTAACAAGCTTTCTCTACATACTGATTTTCAAACCCAGAGGTCAGGAAACCATCTCTAGGGGCACATTAATGTCTCCAAGAGAAGAGCAGGCAGAAAGTTCAGCTGTTCTATCTTTGGACCATTAATACTAGATGTTGAGTCAGGCCACGTCCCCAAACACCTACAACTGAAAGTAATTCTCTTCAAATGAAACCTGGTATATTAAGCATACCCTCTCGGTTTAGAGACTGTTTCCCATCCTAAAATAAAAATTTAAGCACAAGGGACAGTTAGAAATGGTCACTCAGCTGATAAGTATGTTTTAGTCTGTGTTATAGGGAAAAAAATGGCAGAATAAACAGATCTTTATATTTTAATTTCCTTATGCCTAGTCTTTTCCGCTCTTTAAAAATGTGGAGTTTGTTAAAAGAATGAACAGAAATCATGAGAGCATGATATGCCTTCTATGTCACACTAGCTTATTTTCAAGGTAAAAAAATTACAGCTAGATGTAGCCACGTGCATATAATAATGGCATGAGCCATTCTGATTGCAACATAAACTGAACCATTAAAGGATTTAAATGTTCTCATTAACTTTTATTAGCCTCGATTTTTAACTTTCTTCCTTTCATTTAAAATTAAAACCGAGCATTCCCTCCAACCTTGCACACCTCCAAGCAGCACTAGGATTAAGGATCATCACAGAATCACAGTCTGGCTATAGGGGAAGCAATACCACAAATAATTTAATCCTCAGGTATAGAATTTCTTCTAAAGCATCTAAATTCTTCTTTAAAAATTAGTAAGTCTAAAGTTTTATTTTAAAAACTTTCAAACTTCATCCTGGGAAGAATAAGAGCTTTAAAAGCCTATTATTTTGGCATTTATTATTTCTATCATTACAAAAAGAATATCTACTCAAAGGATGTAGAGAGGCTTCCATTTTGTAGAGATCTTCCTATGTGAGAGGCACTAAGGGCAAACACTATCAATTCATTATCTTGCACAGCTTTAAATACAAATAGTTGTAATACATACTCTTGGCTGGGGATTTAGCTCAGTGGTAGAGCACTTGCCTAATGGGCATAAGTTCCTGGGTTCCACCACACCTCCCCCATGAAAAAGCAAAATAAAGTAACGCTCTCACCCCAGCCAATACTGATCCAAATGTAAACTGTGGACCTGCTGGTTATGAATCTGAAAGAGGGGGCAGTGTTGGGGGAGAGAGGGGGCAGTGTTGGGGAGGGGAGGAGGGGGAGGAGGGGGAAACCCTTTTGATGGCAGTTTCTAAAATGAAGATGTTATATTAAAATGTAGCATTTCATAAAATGGAAACAAAGGAGTCAGAAAAAATTTCAGAATACATTTCTGTGGAAATATGTCCAATGAGCAGTTGATTTTTTTTCTTAAAGGACTGAGGGACAAATTGCCTTTAACAAAATATGTATGTGTATGCATCTGTGTGAATGTGCACATGTGTATGGGTGACTGCTGAGGTCAGAAGAGGGTATTAGATTCCCTATGTAGTTACAGGTGGTTGTGAACTGCCCAGTGTGGATGCTCTGAACTGAACTCTAATCCTCTGGAAAAGCAGCAAGTGCTCTTAACCACCAAGCCATTTCTCTGGCCTCACAAACTGCTTTTCAAAATTAGATTTGCCTGTGTCTATCACACAAAATGTGAACTGAGTATAGTTCTCTGTTTATATAATTTGCACATTTTAAATATTCATTATTAACTTCAGCCTTTATTGTTAATGGACCCTTTAAGAAAAACTCCATTTGGTAATCATGTCCTGATTATATTTCAATCACCTGTCAGTTGCCAGGCAAATTTGGTACCCTACCATCTAAAAGACATTTTAGGGACTGGAGAGATGGTGCATCAGTTAAGAGTGCATAGTGCCCTTGCAGAGGATAGTTCCTACACCCATGTCGGGTGGCTCACAACAACCTGTAACTCAAAGTTCAGGGGATTCAAATGTCTCTGGCCTCAGAAGGCAGCTGTACACACATGTACATACCCACACACAAACACATACACATATAATTAAAATAAATCCTAAAATAAAAGACATGTTAGCAGTTATTATTTTTTTTTTCCACAAAGGAATTGAATAGTAGAATTCTTGAAAGACTACTACTGTAGCTATTCTAGCTCAGGGAAAAAAATGAAATATTATGTCAAAATGACAATACACATTTTTTTTTCATTTTGGAAACAGTAGACTCTAAAGAAGCCTACAGTGTAAGTTTTCCATCACTCCAGTTGAATTGTAAGACCACCACTGTAACACCACCACTCAGAAAACCACAGGGTGGCCTTGCTAGAATACACAGAGCTGCTGAGGAACAGAAAACAAAGCCAGATCGTTCTGCTGAGGGAAGCACTTTTTTCCCTGTATTAAGCCAAAAAAGTACTGATAGGGCAAATACAAAAATGCAGATAGAGTAAAATAGAAAAGTAGCTGGGAAATTTATATAAATAAAACACACTTGGTTTTGCATTACATTCCTACCCATATCAGTAAATGGAGGTAAGAAAAAGAAAAGAAGGGTCTGGAGAAATGGTTTAGCAGTTAAGAGCACTTACTGCTCTTGCAAGAGGACCACAGTTTGTTTCCCAGCACTCATATGGAAAACAACCACCATCAATAACGCCGGTTCCAGGGAATCTGATGGCCTTGTCTGGCCTCCACAGGTACTGCAAACATGAGTACACTTACATACATGCAGTCAAAACACTCAAATAGATAAAAATAAATAAAATTTAAAAGAAAAGAAAAAAAATTAGAGTAGATTGATTACACAGGTCTGCACGGTTTTCCCAACAGGAAAAAGGTCATTGAGAATGTTATTTGGGATCTGTTGCAATGTTTGGAACACAATGGCACTGAGCATCTATGAATTGTCCTGAGAACAAAAATTCTTTAGGTGAAACCATAATATATGTCTATCTGTGGGGATATGCATGTGAGTGCAGGTACCCAAGGGTTCCAGAAAAAGGTGACCGAGCTCCTAGAGGTAGAGTAACAGGTAAGCCACCTGATATGAGTACTGGGAGCTGAACTCGGGTCCTCTGCAATCTCAACTGCTAAGCCATCTTTCCAACCCCTCATCCCCAACCCCATTTAAAAAGATTTAATTGCATGCATGTGTGTGGATCTGTATGTGGGTATGTGTACAAGTGCATGAGTGCCTCCAGAGGCCAAAGACAGGTGACTGTAGTTATAGGTCACTGTGATCTATCTGGCATAGATACTGGGAATCAAACTTGGGTCTTCTCCAAGAAGAGGCGAACCTTTAAATACTGTGTGAAATAACTACAGTTTACACTCTGACTTCTTACATATTCAGTTAAATGTGATTTGCCACTGCATGAAGTCCACAGGCAGGATGACATCTGATAGAAATCTAAACTGGCTTCTTAGGAGGGCAATCGTATGTTTAAGGCTTCCCCAGTGTATACCTGTGATTTGAAACTACAGAGCAACCACACAAGGCACTTGAACTTGGGCAAGTGTCTCCCAGGACACCTGGCTTTGTATGGTAAACTCCATGTGCCTCCAGGTAAAACTCATTCTGTCTTTTGTATTGGCATGAGACACAAATGGGCTAATGAAATGCTTGAGCCAGTGCTTGGAGCTCTGCCACCCAGGCCACATCTGACAGCCTGACCTTGGCAGAAGGTACACAGGACAGAAAGAGCTGCTGTTTGTCTGATATCACAAAAGGCTTGGGCTGATTTCAAAGCCCCTGTCCTGGCATATCTGAGGAATATGCTGCCCAGTAGTTGCCAACCTGTACTTCATCCATGTCTCTACTGACCTAGGAAGTAATTGAGACAGCCAATCTGGAATGGCCACTGAAGAAATTTGGATTCTGACACTCTGTTTTCTCTCAAACCAATAAACAGCAGCTCTGAATAATGAAGGTCTTTACTGTCAGAGGAGGAGACTAGCGACAATAAGCAAAGTTTCTTCAGTGTCTGAATTAAATAAACCCATGAGACTGATTTGGTGATGTAGCAGCAGGTAGGAGGCAGGAGAGCAAGTCCAGGTATAAGGCAGGCACTATGCACTGAGGATCTGCTGGGGGCCTAGCCTAGTGACTTATGTTCTATGTCTTAAGTTTGGCTTGTGTTGTTTAGACTGTTGTGAAAATAAATTTGTAAGATGTCAGAGTAGTTTACAGCACTAGTAACTAATAAAATTTTAAAGTTGAAGAAAAGGTTGGGTGGCTATTTTAATTAATGGTATTTCAGATCTAGGAAAGGTTTTGTCTTTACAACAAAAACAACTGAGAACTAGAGATATTCACAAATGTAGGAGTGGGAATGGCTTTTCTATTGTTCTGCCCAGCCCTCCTTCAAAGGGCATCTCAAGAGGAGCAAAAGCTATGCTGAAAACCTCAGGGTTCCCACAGGTGTGAACACTGTCAGAAAAGATTTTTTAATGATGATATATATACTAATACATATTTCTATTCCGTTCTGTATGGAAAGCATAACTTTAGAAAAGAGAAAGGAAGACAGGTGGGTAGCTATTTCCAATACAATGTCTTGTAGGCATGATGCTTTTTGCTCATGCACAAAGGCAAAGAGTGACAGCAGCTCATATCCAAGCCACTGTTAGCCCTGTGACAGATGCCCTGCTGAGAGAGTTTTGAGTACTGGCATTACAGGAGAGGGGAGGGGAGGGGAGGAGAGGAGAGGAGAGGAGAGGAGAGGAGAGGAGAGGAGAGGAGAGGGAGAGAAATGGAAAGAAAGGGAAAGAAACAGTGATAGGGAGAAAAAAGTGGCAAGGGACAGGGAAAGTTAGGACACAGGGAGTTAGGAGAGATCCTACTGAAGTATTTATGCTAACGTACTTTCTTTGAGTGCAACTAGACTTTTACTATCCTAAAGTCCTATAGCATACACAATTAAGCAATCAGACCCATAATTCATTAGGAATAATTTTAATAGATGACTCATTGGCTCAGTCAGTTAAGAATGCTTTGGTTTCCCAAAGGCCTGGGAAGACAGTTAACCACAATGAAGCTTTTAACTCTCCTGACAAAAGGAAATGGAATTTAAACCACTCCCACCACTTCTTGAAACTTCCTCAATGTTTTGAAGATAAGGATCAAAAGAAATGATTGCTGTTAAACTTGTATTTCCCGTACAGACGGGGTATCTTCTTCAAATTATATGATAGATTGTACAACTATTAAGTTAATACTGTAGAGGAAGTCTCCTAATTAGAATGCAGGACTTTTGCCTTCTAAGTTCTGGTTTTTCAAATGTGTTGGAGTTTTCCTCATTCAACTTCTTATACTGAAGTTGTCTGCCAGTGGTAAAATGTTCATTTATTTGTAATACTTTGTGAGAGGTATACATCTGTGTGATGATTAGCACTTAAAGTAAGTGAAGGGGCTAGAGATGGAAGTGGTTAAGAGTACTTGTTGCTCTTGCAGAGGACCCAGGTTTGGTTCTCAGCACCCACAAGGTAGCTCACAGTCAGCTCTAATTCCAGTTGCATGGGATTTGACAACCTCTTTTGGCCTCTGTGGCCACCAGGCATACATGTGGTACACCTAACATACATGCAGGCAAACACACATACACATAAAATAAAAAAGAACTAAATCTTTAAAGTCAGTGAAAAGGGGCTTTGCAAAATCAAAAGTTCTTAATGCTGTGACCAAAGACAGTTTCCACAGAATGCCAGAGGCACCTCAGAGTGCTTGTTTTTCTGAGGAGATACAGGCATTGCCATAGATCACCAATAACGAGTTTCAAGAGTTTAATTTCTGATCTGATCTCTTTAGGATCATCCTGAACTTTAGCAACTCAATGGACAGTGAAAGAATCGCATGTGAAATTCCTTAAATAAAGAATTATTGACTTTACAATTAAAAACAAAAAGGGCTTTGCAATCTCACAAGGATAGTCCCAAACACAAAAACCAGTTCCAGAAACCAAATACTGATCAGAATAAGGATTCACAATAAAGAATTACGGGGAGAGGGCTGGACCCCACCACAGGCATGAAGCAAAGACTTCAGTGGAGGTGAGGGCAGATTTTTTCAAAGCCAGCTTTTTCTTATGAAGACCTTAAATAACTACTCCCACTGTCCTAACCACGGTCAGAGGTTCTCTGGGAGGAAATCAAATGCAAAGATATAAATTATAAGATATCACAAACCAAGAGGACACTACCACTTCTGGGTTTAAGAAAAGATCTGGTGACAGCTCTATATATTTATGCTTCAACTTGAAATTTAAGATACAGTAACAATCGGCAAGTAATTCTTCACATGAAAGAGACATTAGGTAAAAAGAAAAAAAAAATCGCCCCCTAAAACATGAAACCATGCAGCTGTTGGGACCCTAATTTATGCCCTTCCCTAGTGAGGAGATATGTATTACAGTGACACCTGCATGGTGACAGAAAGTCCCTAGAGACAGGGAGTCAGTCATCAGCCTGGAATCCCTCATGTCCCTCCAGCACAGGTGCCCAGCCACCATCACTCTGCTCTATGAGTGAGAGGATTCATGAAAGATCTAGGAACACAGATCTATTTTCTGAATATGTAGTCTCATGTAATCAGCAGGAAACAAGGTCAGACCCACCAAGAACCTCATACAACACTGCAAAACGCCCCCCACAATTTGCATTAAGTTTTCTACCCCTCCTGTGAAATAGGTCTGAAATAAGAGTACATGCTCACCGGGTGTGGTGGCACACGCCTTTAATCCCAGTACTCAGGAGGCAGAGGCAGGCAGATCTCTGTGACTTCAAGGCCAGCCTGGTCTACATAGTGAGTTCCAGGGCAGCTGGGGCTACAGGGAGACCCTGTCTCAAAAAGACCAAAAAAGAAAAAGAAGAGTACAGGCTCAAACATGCAAAGCCCTGGCTTCTCTCCTCCGCTCCCAACACAAAGAATATGTAAGCAAAACTTGACCCTTATTTAAAGAAAAATCCCTTATTAGATGTGATCTGTTCCTAAATTTTGTGTGCTAGAGCCGACAAAAGGAGAGAAGGGAAGGAATGAGTCTAAAGTTTTTCAGTAACAACAGCACCTGTGATAGGAAATCTGTGTCCACCTGAAAGAATTCTCTAGCAAATGAGACCCTTGGAAGCTGAGCTAGTCCATCAATAATGAGGTTTCTAAGTTGCCCGATGTCATACCATCAGACACAGGAAGTACTGAGCCTTATAAGTGAATATTCTTTCTGTAATAATTAAATTGTGGTTTGTAAGTCAGGGCCAATGGAGCCTTCTGTTTTTATATTTTCTGTCTGCTCAGATATCTGTTTTTAAAAATAGGAATGAAGTCTAATAGTAGAATCTATATTCTGATTTTCTACTTTCAGAAGAGAGTTCAGGAAACACATAGATAGCATAAGAGCACATGAGTATGACTATATTTTCTTTTTTTTTGGTCTTTTTGAGACAGGGTCTCCCTGTAGCCCCAGCTGTCCTAGAACTCACTATGTAGACCAGACTGGCCTTGAATTCACAGAGATCCACCTGCCTCTGCCTCTCAAGTGCTGGGATTAAAGGTGTGTGCCACCATGTCTTGCCAACTTTTTAAAAAATATTTTATTATTTTTATTTTATGTGTATGCGTGTATTGCCTGCATAGATGTAAATGCACCCATGTCATGCAATGCCCGTGGAGGACAGAAGAGGCCATTGGATACCCCGGAACTGGAATTATGGACAGTTGTTAGCTGCCATGTGGGTGCTGGGATTTGAACCCGGGTCTTCTGCAAGAATATCCAGTGTTCTTAATCGCTGAGCCATCTCTCCAGCCCCCGACTATATTTTCTTTATAGTAGGTCCTTGAGAACACTTTGCTAGAACCCTAGAAATCTATCACAAGTCAGCAGAAATGTGGTAAGAACACTTTCAGTGGGAAAGGCTAAGAAAATATCCACAATGAGACATATTTCATATGTACACCTATGTTTATAAATTTTAAAAAGAGTGGAAATTTATAAAGAAATGATCATACATTTACTGTTCTGTACCAGGCATGTTGAATGGCATGACATGAATCAAAATAAAGATGAGTAAGATCCAGGTCTACCTTAAGGTGTCCAAGAGAAATAACTCACAGTCCTAGAGCTGTGGAAGACCACCATGACCTCAAATGAATTTTTAGGGAGAATCTACTGTTTACCATTTCATGTCTATACAGGAGATGATTTGGGCATGCATATGATTAAAATAAGATGAATTATGGGGGCGGTAATACAGTGTGCAAACCCAAACCTGTCAGTCAAAATACTGTCACCCAGTCACACCCTTAGTACCTAAACTCCTCTTGAACTGTACAAAAGGAAGCCCCGAACAATAACCAGGGCCCTTCACTCTTGTGGCCAGCTGCACTGTTCTCCTGCAGGGTATCTGTGTTCCACAACTTTGCTTTAAATAAATAGTTCCCCTGCTACTTTGCATCTGTGTGAGCTTTTATTTCACTTCTTTGAATGAGAGGCCAAGAACCTGGAAGCATCTGACCTAGACTCCACCACTGGCAACAGGGTCATTGCGGATTCCCTTGCAGAGAATAGGCAGAAGACACATTTTCTAGCTCCAAGTATAGAGGAGCAGAAAAAAAACTTGTTTCTTTACTTTAGACAATGTTCAACTTGGAAAAGGATTTGTCTTTATGCCTTCTTGATAAAAAGGCACAATTAACTGTTTGTTTTAAAGGGTCCCCTGAGGCCAAGTCCAGGGACCTAGGGCTGAGTGTGGGCATTTCAGTGGTCCAGAAAGCAATAGGGCAGATCCCCAAGCCTCCCTACCAGGATCTGTGAGGACACACCATGTAATTTAGTGAGTTCTTGCAATAAAGGTGACCACAAGTAGGAGAAAGTCAAACAATGCCTGAAAATGAATTTAAAAATAGGGATTTTGATTTTTAGTCTTGTTTGTGTATGTGTGTGAGAAAGAAAGAATAAAAAAGAGAGGAAAGAGAAAAAAATTTAGAGAGCTAAATTTATGGTGTTTGTGTGTATGGAGTACATGAAAATAAAAGGAAGATGGTCTTGATTGCAAATACATTTTTCCCTTTCCAAAATATATTAGTGTAAAATTGAAGCACTGAATATTATTAGTATTTGATTATTAAATGCATTTCTGTGAAAGTGAAGCACTAAATACTCATCTCCACAAGCAAAACTATCGACAAACTTAATGATGTCCTACCTGATGAGGTTATTCCCAACTACATCACACAGCTTTGTCATTAAAATTAAACAGTTTTCATTCATTTGTGGGAGAAAGTAGATACCAGGTGAGGGAAGATGGCATCAGGAGACCTAGGTGAGAGGAGAAGCCCATATACAGCAATGAAGGCACAGGGCAGGCCAGTCAGGCCTGGAGGAGGAAGCTGGAGGATGTATCATCTAAGTGTTAAAACAACTTTTGGCATGGCTTTCCTAGGAGATTCATCCTAAGAACTAGAGCCTCAGATCTTCTTCAGTATAAAGGGTCAGCCATGTCAGTAGCATGATAACCTGTCCCATCCATAGGAGTGGGTATAGGGTGGAGAACAGTAAAGTGGTTAATTGCTACTTATTAGAATGATAAATGCCACATCGATTCTGTATGTCTACAGAATCTGCAATTTTATTCTATGTGGCATTCCACCTCCCCACTTCTCTACACATGTTCATGTACATATACATGCTTTACAATTTTTTGTTTGTTTGTTTTGTGACAGGGTCTCCCTGCAGCCCCAGCTGGCCTGGAACTCTTTATGTAAACTAGGCTGGCCTTGATCTCACACAGATCCACCTGTCTCTGCCTCCTGGGATTAAAGGTATGTGCCACCATGCTCAGTTTCTTCTTATTTTTTTAAAGACATTTATTTATTTATTTATTTATTTATTTGCATATCTATGTTTGTATGATGTGTGGAAGTATCCATGTGTATATATGGGGTAGACATGCATATATGTTCATGTCCATGTGGAGGACAGATGTTGACATCAGGTGCCTTCCTCAATGACTAGGGTTACAGGCAGATGCCATTCCTACCTAACTTTTATGTGGGTGTGGGGATCTGAATTCCAGGCTTTCAGGCTTGAGAGTAAGCACTTTATCTACTAAGCCACCTCTGTGATCCAATTTTTAAAAATTTTATTATTTGTTTTTGTTTCTTCTTTTTAATTTTTTTTATTTTTTAGAAGAAATATTTCATTACAGCATTAACATACTCAATTTCCAGAGCAAAGATACATCTCTTTCGAAAGTGGCTATAAAATTTTTAGGTTCACAGTTGAATTAATGTAGTTACACAATATTGAACTCAGTATAAACCCTATAAGACATAAAATTGAATGAGTTTTTATCCTTTAAATGCAATAATATACATTTAATTTTATAGGTTAAAAATCAAACTGAAAATGCAAACTAAACCGCACCAACCCTCACATTCCTAAGTCATTTATGGGTAAAAAAATTGGCGAATAATACATTTGAGAAACACAGATAGTATAGTATCCTTCCCTAAGACTACAACCGCCTTTCTCTCCTCCGAGTTTGGGCCCTGTCCCATTCCTTGTCTTGGGGCCCCGGACATCTGGGGAACCAATACTGCTCCCTGATCCTTTTCATCCAGACCAACAGAGAGCCTTCTCTGGGCCCCAGGAGCTCAGCTTCTGGGCCTGGCCCTGCCCTCACCTCCCTCTGCTTCCCTGGGCCTGCAGGGCCCTCCAAAGGCCTCACTCCTACCCATAGGCCTCCAAACATTGTGCCCTCCAACCCTTGACTCCCCCAGCCTCATTCACCCTCCCATCTCCAGAATTTATAACAGACTTAAAAAACAGAGAACCAAGACAAGAAGCAACCCAATTAAAAGACGGACTAAGGAGCTGAAGAGAGAGTTCTCAAAAGAAGAAGTAAAGATGGCTATGAAACATCTTAAAAGATGTTCAACACCACTAATAATTAGGGAAATGCAAATTAAAACCACTTTAAGATTTCACCTAACCCCAGTCAGACTGGCTAAGATCAAGAAAACAAATGATACCAAATGTTGGAGAGGATGTGGGGGAAGGGGAACACTCATCCATTGCTGGTGGGGCTGAAAATTGGTTCAACCCCTATGGAAAGCAATGTGGAGAACTCTTAAAAAACTACAAATGAACCTACCATTTGACCCTGTTATACCACTCCTTGGCATATACCCAAAGAACTCTTCCTATTGCAGAGACACATGTACATCCATGTTTGTTGCTGCTCTTTTCACAATAGCTAAGAGATGGAAGCAACCTAAGTGTCCCTCAATTGATGAGTGGATAATGAAAATGTGGTTCATTTATACGATGGAGTTTTACTCAGCAGTAAAGAAAGATGAAATCATGAAATTTGCAGGTAAATGGATGGAACTAGAATCTGTTATACTAAGTGAAGTAACACAGACTCAGAAAAAAAAAAAGTCAACATGTGTTCTCCCTCATATGGATCCTAGAACCAATCTCTGATAAATAAGTATGCAACCAGACATAACTACAGGAACCAGGATAATGGAAAGGAACCAGGGAGGTAAAGGAAAAGAAAGAACCTGAAAGAGAA
>NW_008341172.1:1157191-1157653 GCF_000622305.1 Nannospalax galili | reverse complement strand
TTGTGCCCAAGATTTATCTACACGACACACAGTAATTAAAAATACCAAACTGGTGGAACTAACCTTCTTGAATATTTAACAGACATACTTTGTGGTCTATAATAATTTGGTCAGAGGGACATAAAGGACACTTTTTGCTCCTTGCCCTCCTAAGTCGACTAGTTCCAGGGGACTATGAACATCTCTCAAAATGTTCTACAATGGTGGGTGGGTCACCTGACACGACACACAGTAATTAAAAATACCAAACTGGTGGAACTAACCTTCTTGAATATTTAACAGACATACTTTGTGGTCTATAATAATTTGGTCAGAGGGACATAAAGGACACTTTTTGCTCCTTGCCCTCCTAAGTCGACTAGTTCCAGGGGACTATGAACATCTCTCAAAATGTTCTACAATGGTGGGTGGGTCACCTGTCTTCTTGATCAAGGAGGCCGAGGAGACCCCACCAGATGGATG
>NW_008341172.1:1156413-1157180 GCF_000622305.1 Nannospalax galili | reverse complement strand
CAAAGAGGAGGGTCAACACAGAGGAATCATTTCTTCCATGCTTCCAAGCGAAGCCAACCATGATTGAGTAGGACCTTTGACTTATCTTCACATAGATGGAACTGGTAAAAGAAAGGAGCCAAGGGGCTCCTCCCAAGCCCATGTGACCCCTGAGGAACAGATGCTCAAACAACCTTAAGAGTAAAAATAAATCAGTTTATCTGGACCAACTGTATGGTCTTAAACTCCCAAAAGGAAAGTATAACCAAAGATTAAATGGGCCAACATAACTTCATAAGAGTCCATATGTATACCTAAAGGCTACATAACAAGCAACAATGCCAGACAAGTTATATCTTCTTTTGAGTTGTTGGCCAGGGTTGCCAAAGGGATTCCCAGATAGTAACCTAGTACAGAACTGGGAAAATGAACAGCAGACCCCAATCTTATCCAAAGGAATATACACAACTGATTACCAGTAGATGAGGAACAGCTGACCCTCCTAAAACAAAGACCTCTAGATAGGCTGACTAGATTCACCAGAAGGGCAAGTAGTGGGGAATGGATGGGGGTGCTGACATCACAGCAGACAGTAGCAGGAATATCAGAGTACAAAGGCTCTAGTCGGAGGAGGGAGGCTATGGGAGGGTATTGCCTGGGAAGTGGGTGCATAAATAAATTAAAAAAAAAAAATTCTTCAAAACTTAAAAATTTGCTCCTTAATAGTTAGTAGATGTGAAAAACATTACCACTGAAATCTACCTGATGACTTTATATCCATGCTCAGA
>NW_008341172.1:1147137-1156146 GCF_000622305.1 Nannospalax galili | reverse complement strand
GCTGTTGTAATGAAATGCTTCTTCTAATTATATGGGTATTAAATAAATAATCAAAAAAATATAATATACTGAAAAGTTTAAAGTTGGTTACACAGGGCTGGGGATTCTACCAGTGGTAGAATGCTTGCTTAGGAGGCACAAGGTTCCAACCCCAGGACCACACATTCACCTAAAACACCTCTCTCTCACACACACACACACACACACACACACACACACACACACATCATATGCATGTGCACATGCACATACACATACACATACATGTTTCCATTGGAAGAGGAAGTCTCTAACCTAAGGAGCTATTTAATATACTATTTGAAAAATATTCTAAGAACATATGAAAATAACTAAAATAGGCTCTCTGTCTTTATTTTCTATATTTTTCTAATCAAAAACTAGAAAAGCAACTTGAAAAATGATAGAACAGCTTTATTTGAGGGATTTTCTACATTTTGGAAACCTAAAATGTGTATGCTAAGCAACTATTCTTGTTTGAAAAGAACATACTATTCATCTGCAATGAAGAAGAAATCCATTTCTCTGATCTGTTTCTCCCTATTTGGGGAACTCTATTTAGTGAATCTGATTCGTCTTTTTCCTTTTTTGACTTCTTCTGTCATCTGTGTGCTGTAAACATCTGTGTGTGCTTAGATGCATACATACCAGCCTGTTGACACTGATGTTGCAACATATAAATTTCCCTTAAATAAGACTTCAGGATGTTTAGCTAGCATCTCTGACTTTCAGATTTGTGTCATATGGTAGGCAAAACGCTAGTAGCTGTTTGACAGGGAAGAAAGGATGATGAAATGGGGGTTGGTTTTCTCCAGATCTGGACAATCTGTTTCACTTCAGGGGCTCCCCAGCTTTCACTGTGGCAGCTAAGAACTGGAAGCTGCCATCAAGACTCACTCAGAGGTCAATGTGCAGAGGAGAGTAATGACATCATGCATGTTTCCCCACAATGCAGCCTCTGCATGTCTACCTGTGACCTGAGATAGCTGGAACACAGCTGTACCTAGACATGAGAGCTATCCCTGCCAGAATCCCATCCTCTATGTATTTCTATTCTTTCTGATCCATGAACAGCAGGAAGGAAAAAGGCTTAATTTTTCACCTCCCTTGAGATGGAATGCTATCTGGACGCTTCTGCTAATGTCCCCATTCCCTTCATTAATACAAATGAGTGAGAAAAGCAGCTCAGGCACCAAACCTGAGCTGAAATTATGGCTTCAACTGCTGTTTCTGTTCATGGTTTTGGGCAAAGTACCAAGGGACCCTAGTCCTGTAAGATCATTCATTTTTATAATGAGGATGTGCTACCTATCTTTCAGGGTTGCTGTGCCCACTATGTAAGGTGATATACATGAAGTCCCCAGTCAAGATTCTGACACCTCATAAGTAGGTAACATTTAGCAATAACTTTCGTTTCTACCATTACTATTATTTAGTCTGTGTTCCTTACAAACAACAACCACCATCTCAAAGAGCTGTTTAATGAACTTGCATATGATTGCCTCTGGATGGTAGAACTCTCTAGAGACATCTGTGGCACCAGCAATTGCAGGAAAAGCCTTACAGGTTGGTAAATGGCTTTTGCTAGGTATAGAAAAGGTAGTGTCTTTCAAGGCTGAGGAACTCTCTTGTCATGGTAAAAGCAAACTCCCAGATAGCTACTTGCCAGTGAGCCTATCCAGTATCTTCTGGTTAGTATGTTCTAGAAACTAGTACCAACAAAGACCTCAGTGAAAGCTTGTTAACCAAACTGTTACTATGAATTCTTTTTTAAAAAATATTTTATTTATTATTTTTATTTTCTGTGTATGAGTGTTATGTCTGCATGTAGGTTAAGTCCACCTGTGTCGTGCAATGCCCATGGAGGGCAGAAGAAGCTGCTGAATCCCCTGTAACTAGCATTATGGAGAGTTGTTAACTGCCATGTAGGTGCTGGGATTTGAACCTGGGTCTTCTGCAAGAACAGTCAGTGTTCTTAACCACTGAGCCATCTCTCCAGCCCCAACTGTTACTATGAATTCTATTCAAGCACATGGCATTACTTTATAGCTTTGTATAGTATTGTTAGGTGTCTATGGTTATTTTTCATGCAGAGGGTTCCTAGATCAGGAAAGCTTGGCACTCTATCTCAATCTAAGCTGGACACAGAGTAGTCAGATGTCATGTTTGGGGCAGTCAGTCCTATTATTAAAAAAAAAAACTGTTTAACTTTGTGTGTTGTCACATTTTTTTCAGTCTTATGTAGCTTTAAATTAAAATATAGGAGATTGTCATGAGGAGCAACTAGAATTGTGACCAGGGAGTTTCTCAACTTAATCTGTTGAAGGAACAATGCCACCTAAATTTAAAGGATCTTTCTCCGGCTGTCTTCAGCCATGTCTGCTACAGCATTGAACATAGTACCCATGGCCCAGTAATTGTCACTAGGGTTGTTCCTTCAGTGTGCATGAAGAAAGGCCAGCATGAAGGCATGTGAAAGGCCCAGGGACATGGAAAAGAAAAGAAATACATGTAAAACAAGTCAGTTGCTATCTAGCGATGTAAGAATTGCAACTTGTGTCTCTGAAAATTAAGATGTAAAACTGTCATCCATTAACAGTACAATAATTATCTAAAAAGTAGTTTTCCTCAAAATGCTTCAGAATTGGTGTTAATTATAGAATCTGGGTGGTGAGCATGTGGATATTCATGATAAAATTTATTCAATTATTCTTTATGTTTTAAAATGTTTGTAACAGGGCATTGAAAAGCTATAACAGTCTATGGCTTGTTTATTCTGAAGTAGAATATAATTTAGTACAGTTTTAACATTTTTCAAGTTGAAATATATTTTATTCACTTAAATAATTCTTAGGAAGCAGGACCAAAAGTACATGTTAATGAATCAGACTCAGCATCAAGAAATGACTATATAAATTGTTGCAAAAAATGTTTATAAGTCAGAGGCATATGTCCAGCACATTAGTGCTAATTTTTGTTCAGGGCTGTCATTATGTCCTTTTCACAGATAGGTAAATTGAGGCATAACACTGGTGTGGCAATGGAATAGCAATTCACCTGCATTGTTAGGATCCCTTGCAGAATGTCACAGCTCAAAAAGCGAATGTTCTCTACAAGGTGAAATTCATCAATGAGTCAAAAACTCAAAAAATTTAAAGATTTACCAACAGCTTCATGTTTAAATAGGAGGTGTGTATAACTGGTATTCACAGACGAGTACCATGGTGACCTGTCTGTATACTTCCCAACAGGCCATACGCTGTCAAGAAGTGCATGCTTCTCAAGCCAGCCAAACTTCCTTTCTGCATTTCTATGCTTGTTGACTAATTTTGGAAACAAACTTAATTATAAGTCTCTAAAGTAATCTCATTTTAATAAACTTAGGTTCTTTAAAGAGAAATTATCAAACTATGAATTTTTGATTAATGGTACTTTTTTCAGAAATCAAGGCATTTAGACTTCTTTCAGAACATATAAATGAGAACTGTAAAAATTTCCTACATCAGCAACATATGCTGCTATTAGAACCCCAGGAGAACCCTCGGTATACAAAACCCACTTATCTTGTAGAACAAATTAAGTTTGAGACATCAAGTGGAATGCCATAATGTATGTGAGTGACTGCATGCTCACGTGCATAATGTGACATTTGCATGTTTATATTAAAAGGCCTAATCACTTTAATCTCAGGTGGATATTTTGATATTTTCGCTTTGGGGCATTTTGTACTAACATCATCTTGTCAAGCAATTATAAAAGTGACTTCATTTGAGACACTCTTTTTAAAGTGTTTAGGCAAAATGTTTATTAATTTTAAATTTCTATATGAACACAAACAGGCCTTTTGTGCCAAGATTTGGCTGTACCCCTGAGCTGTGCTGCTTTAGCCTCTCAAGAGTGAGAGTACAACAGGGCCACTGGTTCAAAAAGTTTTCCTCATCATTTACACACTTATTTAACAATTTCATTGCTTCATATTGGGATTTTTTTTTGTCTATTTAAAAATGTCATCTCCCACTCTGATTGCAAAGGTTAACATATATTTAGCTCAAAGATATGGAAATAGGATTCTTCAAGAAGAAAGTAAACATAATCAGCAATAAGTACTTGAAAAATGCTGCTATAGCATTTCCAAATTTAATGAATTTCTGAGTTCCAATACAATCTCCTTTTTCACCCAAGAACAAAGCATTAAAAAAAAAAAAGATAGAATAAAATTCAGTCTGTCTGATTCCTGAAACAAGAGGTGAGCATAGATACCCAAGTACCTTTATATGCTGGGCATGGTGACACGCCTTTGCCTTTAATCCCAGCACTCTGGAGGCAGAGGCAGGTGACTCTCTGTGAGTTTTGGGCAAGCTGGGGCTACAGAGACCCTGTATCAAAAAGACCAAAGGAAAAAAGAATACACAGATGAAGAACAGAAGGCTGAACATAAAGTGATACTATTGAAAAAGTAACATGCTTATTGCTACAAAACTTGCTTCCATTTAAGTTTTTCTTATTCTTTCTAAAATGTTGTTGATATAATAATATTACACCTAAGAACTCCTGCTATAAAGTGTCTTTTTTATTAAAATATTTTATTTTTTATGTGTATGCATGAATTGCCTGCATGTAAATAAGTGCACCCGTGTCGTGCAATGCCCACAGAGGACAGAAGAGGCTGTTGGATACCCTGGAACTGGAGTTACAGACAGTTGCTAGCTGCCATGTGGGTGCTGAGATTCAAACCTGGGTCTTCTGCAAGAACAGTCAGTATTCTTAAACTGTTGAGCCATCTCTCCAGCCCCTAAAATGTCTCTTTGTAATTGTAGTTCAGAAGATCCCATCAAAAGGTCAGATGCTACACTATTCCAAATTTTAAATCAAAATTTCTTTTGATAAAATAAATCAATACATGTTCAGATTCATACAATTTTAGCTGTTATAAACAAAAACAAAAACACAGGTGATAGCCTCTGTATTATTAAGTGAACCATTGTTTGCTTTCTTTCTTTGGAATTTTATGAATGCACATGGAAGTCTAATCTAGATTCCAGACAGAAATACTTTAGGACAGAAAGACTGCTATGAGCCCAGGAAATACATAAGCACCTGAGTGAGGACAGACAGTTTTAGGAAAGGGTGTCATCTCTACCAAGCCAGTTCATGTCTGACCACAGAATCCACGTGAAGATTTAAAAGCATGTTAATTAGAGCAAAGGAAATGTAATCATTTGTTTACAAGAATGAAAAAAGTCACACTCTTTATACATAATACAGTAAGCAAAATCTAACCTTAACTTTATAAGAATCCCAAGAGTGGAAACACAAATTTTTCTTCACTGTACCATATTATTTTGCAATAGTATCATGACTAATATCTCTTTCTAATGGGTGATGCTCATTGGTGTGCAATGGCTTATAACCAGACTCCTCAGCACAGAATCCAATAGTTCCATATAATTATTACCTTCAAAGGAAATTGATAGATTACTACATATCTAAAGATCTTATATTACATAGATTGAGAATGGATCTTATTTTTTGAAGATCTGAAAACAAGTACTTTTAAATCCAGGACATTTTTCCACAGGGGGTTTTATGAACACTGGGTAGAGAGGATATGAAACAAGACAGGTAGGATGAAAGCTTTACAAAGTGAAGAAGAGTAGTACTGTAACATTGTATACAGCAATCTATACATCCAACATTCAAAACACTGAGCAGCACCTTTGTTTTAACCAATTAAAATAAAATTTGTGAAGGATTTCCTTGTTAAGTAATATTGGGCACACACAACCTATACTCCTGAACCATCCATCCTTAAACACACAGCAGCACACATTTAATCATACCTGTGTCAGCAGAAGTTTAAAGCTGACCATCTCTAGGTCATGCATCTCCCTGCAGGCCTGGTGTTTAAAACATCAATTGATACAGGCAATTTTAATGTAATGAATCAGTTCCTACCTCTACATAGTCCTTGGCATGGCCCCAGTCTCGTTTGGCATCCAGATTTCCCAAACTGAAATATTCCAGTTGTCCAAGGTAAATCTTAGCTACTGACCGGCTAATTTTTCGAGTAACAAAATTAGCTCCTAAAAAGAGACAAAAGATGTATTATCAGTGGAGTACATTTGACATTTAACAGTTTGGTGAACCAAACCCAGTGTCAGCCTCTGGGCATTTCTTTCATCCCATCTCCCCCCTTAAAACAATAATAAAAAAAGAAGAAAGATCATTCACTGTCATTCAGACAAGTTAAGAAGCTTTAATTCTAAGTGTCATATCAGCTCTGCTTTCATAACAAACATTTCTTTTTTTGGAGGATGTCTTAACATTCCTAATTTGCTGTTTCAATGTGTAACCCAGGCTTTAGGCCAAAGAAAAGCTATTGGAATGCCAGTTTTTAAACAGAAAATTCTAAAGGGCTGTATAAAGGGAAATGCCAGAAAGGAAGACAGACATCTAAGACCACCCTGATTTTTTTAAAACACAAACATCATATATTTCTATTAATAAGGCTATTTTAGGGCTCATGGGAAGAGAGAGGAAAGTAACTGTTCACAGGGTAAAACTAGTTAAAGGCAACCCAACAGGAATTTATTTGGGGTGCCTTTCTCTTAACAAAATAAGTGGTGCTGAATCTCATTTAGAAACCTGCATAGCCATCCAAACATAAAGGATGACATGGTTCCAAGCCAAAAGTCTCTCTACTACACTTACCATAATAATGCCACTCTCAACTTCACTGAAATGTCAGCTACAAAATGACCCCTGAATTTAGTACAAATATTTTGAAATGTTTGGAGGATACATTCCATAAATTGACAGAAGTATTGAAATTGTTTTAATGTTCTCTGTTTCCTAATGATAGTATCCATCTACTTTTACTTTCTCTTTCCCCTATTCTTTAAAAGAATCTCAAACTGGATATGGTAGTATACACCTGCAGTATCGGCAGTAGGGAGGCTGAAGTAGGAGGATTGTGAGCTTTAGGCTAGGTGGGAGTATATAATGAGACCCTATCTTAAAAACAAAGAAAATAAAAATCTGTATCTATGTATAACATAAACTATTAACTAAAATATATTTCTATCTATACATATGGAAAGAGTGAGAGGGATGGGGAAGGGGAAGAGAGACAAAGAGATAGAGACAGAGAGACAGACAACGCCTCTCTTTGTTGCTCAGGTTGGTCCCATTTGTCTGGGCTCAAGTGATCCTCTTGCCTTAAGTCCCTGAGTAACTAGAATCTCATGTGCCTGAATTCTATCTCTCACAAAGAAGGATAAAAATAAGAGGCCGTCTAGAACAATTTTATTTAGGTCCTATATCTAGGGAAGGTTCAGAGAGCACCATTTATCACCAAGTTCTCAGGGCAAAATGCACATTAAGCTAGTAAAAATGGCTTCCTACAGTTCAATACATCAGTAACATAACACCACCCTATCAGTAGCTTTACCTTTGTACTTACACAGATAGAACAGGGAGGCCAATATGGCAAAAGGTTTGGGCTTCTGAAGACACTGGCAGAGGAATAAGGGAAGTATTTCTAAATAGGTTTTCAAAACTTTGGCAAGAATATGGTCTAGGGCAAGTTCAAACACAGACTCTATGCATTTAGTCCAATGTTGTATCATTGAAAATGCAATGAGAATTACATGGGGAATCAAATGCTTAGAAACTCTCAGAAATTCACAGGGTATATTAAGAAACAGAAGATGAGTGTGATGGTGCACACTCCAAATCCCAGCACTCAAGAAGAGGAAGCAGGAGAACTGACAATTCAAGCCAGCTTGAACATGGTAAGAGAACATGTCTCAGAACAGCATAAGAGCAACAAGGAATCAAAGTTTCAACTCTCCGGCAATTTTCAGACCATGAGGGTTTTTTAAAAGAAAGAGACTTTTGAAATGAAGAAATCCGGCAATAATGGAAAATTTTAATATTCTATAAACTTGCAACAAATTTAACTTTACAACTAAATTTAGGTTTATGTCAGTCTTTACTTCAATGCCAGGACTATACAATCATCTCAAAGTATTTAAGTCTAGCTAGTGATACCAAAAATAAGTTCCCAATGTGAATAAATGAAATCCTTCTACTTACCAGTAAACTCATGTTGATACCAGAAAGTATCTGGTTTTGTTTGAGTTATTTACTTTCTACCCAGCATAGCCTGAGCTGGACATAAGACACTTGAAAGTAAACAGGCATGCCCTACTATTGGGCGATACAGAAAGGAGAAAGCAAACCAATTAACCTACACAGAAGCATTTCTCTCTAGATCTACCTATTTTAAATACTTCATCTAAACAGAATAATTAATATTTTTGTTTTTTTTTCATTTTTTCCATAGACTAACAAATTCAAGGTTGATATTTGTTGTAGCTTGAATAAGAACATCATTCCCCTTTTTAAGGCCAAATAATGTTCTACTTGTAGGAAAACAATATACTCCATTTGCTTAAGCAGGTTGACATCTGAGCTGTTTTCATTGTTTAGCTATTGTGAATAATGCTACTCTGAAAATTTGTGCAGATGTCTTCTGTGGACATGTTTTAGTTTCTTTTGGGAATAGTCTAGGGGTGGATTGGAAATGGTGGGTCACAAAGCTGCTGTATGTTTAACCTACATGGAACAGTGACCCGTTTTCTAAAGGGGCTGCACCACTTGACATTCTGAGCAGTGAAATGTGGCTCTGACTTTTCTATATCCCAGCACTTATTAAGCCATCTCTCCAGTCCCAATTACTATGTTTCTATAGCACATACAATCTGTTCTTATAGAAACTGAATAGCTTAACTACAAAAAAGACTTTTTAATATTTTCCTACCACCATTCTCCAGAATATAGCAAATTAGTTCATCTTTGCATTGTACTGCATTAGAATCTTGATTTTAAAAAATCCTATTTGAGCTCCACAGTCATGTGCATATGGAAAGTGCTAAATAGACTCAATGAGTTTTTGGTTTTTTTTTTAAGAGAAAATAAGGGGCTGGT
>NW_008341172.1:1136770-1143001 GCF_000622305.1 Nannospalax galili | reverse complement strand
AATAACTGTCCATAACTCCAGTCCCAGGGGATCCTAAAGCCTTTTCTGACCTCCAAGGGCATTGCATGACAGGGGTGCACTGACCTACATGCAAGCAATACACACATACACATAAAATAAAAATAAAATAAATTAAAAAAATAAAATAAAATAATAAAGGGGGGAAAAAAAAGACAGGTAGTTGAGATGGTTATGTGGGGGGCATCTGGGACGAACTGAAGGAAGGGCAGGTGAATATGATAAAAAATACACTGTATACATGTATTGAATTATCAAAGAACAAATAAAAATATTAAATAAAAGGTACAAAAATAATATAGGAAAAATCCCATTTGAGCTGTTACTTTTTCACACAAAAAAATGAATTTTGACTTAGGATTAGAACAAAATTTCCAATAACTTCTGAAATAGTCCTTTGGATATTTTGTACTACACATTTATGGGAAGTGGCATTATCAGCATTGAGTCATTTAAAATCAAATAATTGACCAACTCTGAACAAGCCCAAGGATGCTCTGTATCTGCATTATCATTCTTTATGTAAAAATGAACAAGCACACTCATCTCATTAGCATGCAAGCTTGTTTTAGTCTTTAAGAGTAAGCATCTATGTATAACACAAAATGGTTTTAAAAATATTTTATTTATTATTTTTATTTTATGTGTATGAGAGTATTGCCTTCATGTATGTAAGTGCACCTGTGTCATGTAATGCATGCAGAGGACAAAAGAAGGCATTGGATCGCCTGGAAGTGAAGTTATAGATGGTTATTAGCAGCCATGTGAGTACTGGGATTTGAACCTGGGTCTTCTGTAAGAACAGCCAGTCCCACAAAGTTGTTTTAAAATAAATCTCTTTATGATTTATTATCAGTAAATGTTTGATTTGCATACCTATTTCACATATATGTACACATGGAGTTGTACAAAAACTTCTGTGAAAAGGGGTGATAAATGGAAAACTGCTTAAGCAGTTCTGCTCTAGAATGCTGTCTTACCTACAAGACAGGGTCATAATTTGCTCTAAGGGCCAAGTGAGAGCTAAATTTCAAAGCCACATTAAGGAAAAGCAGTTCTGTTAGTTATAAATACTTGCTGCCTTGGGTATCTTTATTATGATAACTCTTTTAAAATAGCAAGCCTGTTTTTCTCTTTTTGTTTCATTTGTCTTTATGGGCCTTCTCCATAGGAGTAGACTATGAGTAAAAGCAGAAAAGGTGAGGCTTTGGGGTTTTCATCATCCCTCTTAAAAACACATCACAAGTGATAAAACAGTAAGTTAAGCAGATTTAAGGAATCCCATGAGAGGAGGACCACCACTTTGCTGCAGGTCTACCTCTGGAGATCTCCTTAGACTCAGCACAGATGCTGCAAAATGTAAGCAGTGCCAAGAGACTCTGCCATAAGCCTCAAGTGGGGACAAGAGGGCAGGAAGCTGCCCTCAGACCCTGGAGATCCACAGGCAGGAAAGAGAGCATGTCTCTGCAACACAGATGTGCAGGGAGTGAATTTGACTCTTCCTGCAGCCCCAGGGAAGAGAAGTCTGGGAATCTTAACAGCAAATAGAAACTGCCAGGGTTGTTAGGCCACAAGGCAAGGGCAAACTTAACAACTCTGCCACTGAGACCAGGAGTCACTCAGAGTCCCACAAGGCTCTGAGCAAACCAAATGTCCATTTGTTAACCCAGGCCACATTTGTGACCCACATACCTAAACACAACCTTGAAGAGAAAGAAAGGACATGCCATGCCCAGAAACTTATTAACTTCGACTGTGTTATAGCAGACACTAATTGCTTTTAAAATATACTTTTTCTTTTTTAAAAAAAACATTTTATTATTTTTATTTCATGTGTATGCTTGTATTGCTTGCATGTAGGTAAGTGCACCCGTGTCATGCAATGCCCGTGGAAGACAGAAGAGACAGTCAGATCCCCTGGAACTGGAGTTAAGGACAGCTGTTAGATGTCATGTAGTGCTGAGATTCGAACCCGGGTCTTCTGCAAGAACAGTATTCTTGACTGCCAAGCCATCTCTCTAGCCCTATTCTTTTTACTTTTTAAATTATTTACTTTTATTTTATGTGTATGAGCACTTTGTCTTTGGCATTTTGGAATTTCATCCAGTGTGCTGACCCATGGTTTCCCTGTATGTGAGCTTCTTTCATCAGGCTTGCACATTTCTCAATGGCCATCTCTTTAAATACTGCCTCTTTACTGTACTTTCTTTTGCTATTTTCTTCTAGAAAAGAATATTAAGACTTTCTCATGTTATCTTCTAATAGTTTAATTTTCATCTTTTTTCCTTTCTCTGTAGGATTAATGAAAATTTATGTAGATCCATTTAATTTTAATTTTATGTTCACATGCGTATACATATATACATAGTCATTGATAAAAACTTTCTACTGTAATGTCAACTGGTACATCAATATGATATCCACGTAGTCACATATCTTTTAAAACAAAAGTGGAAGAACTGACAAAATTGATAAAATTTGTATCATGAAAGACCAGTATTAAACCAGAGACAATGAACTACCATTCAGATAGGAATGGTATACTTACCGAAACTAAAAACTTTGATCAGCTGTTAAATCACAATATTTTCACAATATTCTACTTCCATAGAGGTTTTTGTTAAGCCAGAATTCAATGCAAGACACCCTATGCTGATGCCCTGAAAGCAGAGGAGAAGCCGTGACAACAGCAGTGCTCACCACACCAATCAAAACCATTCCTGTTTCAAATGTCTGTTTCTCACAGGCCTAAAATTGGCCTGGTTAGCCTTTAAGAAGGAATATAATTGTGGGTATGTGGTAAGTTTTACTCTGTGAGTGTGCACATATACTTGAGACTGTGAGCACATGGGTGTATACATATATATATATATATATACATATATATATATATATATATAAAGTTTTATCTGTGAGCATCCAAATAGTATTTGAAGTAATGGCAATTTCTTTCATAAAAATTCTATTCCAGTGCCCAGTACCTCATCCCAAAACTTTTGATTTAAAAGTTTTTTGGAGCTAGATAAAGTACAAAGTTTGCAAAACAGAAATCATTCCAATTCATACTGAACCCCACATGAACCTTTGCCTTGGGGCCTTCAGTTTCCCCTGTGGTAATCTCTGGCCACCCCACTGAGAACTGCCTGGGCCATGGCTTGGTGCAGACAGGGTGTAGAAAGAAGAGACACTGAGAAGGTCATGGTTGGCTGAGCATACTACTGAGATCAGAGAGCCCATACCTCATTCGCTCACCAAGCCCTGCCAAGAGCAACACTATTTAACTGCAGGTACTCAAAATCCAGTGGGCATGTTTAAAGGAATCTGAGGCTTGAAAGAGGACAATTCACAATGTGCATTTGTCAGAGAGAGTTACCACCTTTTGGCAAGTATTTATAAATATGTGCTTAAAGAGATGTTCAAAGAACTCTGCTGTGTTCATCAAATATTCAATATATTTCACACAGTTTGATAATTCAAATTTATAAATCCTTATTTTAGAGTTTCTAAACTTTGGTACTGCTGACATTGGGGCTGAATAAGCCCTGTTCTGGAATGGAGAGGGGGGTACCCTGTGCATGCCTCCTAGCTTCACCCATCAGCAGTATACCCTCAGCTAAGACAACCAAGGGGTCTGCAGAGATTGCCCACCTCCCCAGGGAGACAAAGCCTCTGCCTTAGTCAAACAAAATAACCCAGACAGATAAATCTCATGCAATCAAAATAAATTTACATAAAAAGCCAACTTCAACTGCAGATACACTGTGTCATTTCAAGTCTTAATATTTATTTGATATACTAACCAAGTTCTTAATCTTTAAATCACACCTGGACTACGGTTAGTTTTCCTCAGAAGTGACTGTGATTCTGGGGCTCACAGTCTGGCCCAGTGAGGAGAATAGAGACTCAGAGCACACATTGGGGAACCATTCATTTCAAGTCTGGAGACTGTCTGAGAGGGAAGTGATCAGGAAAACAAATGGTCTACCAACCAAGTCCACTGATGGGTTCCACTCAGAGGTCAAAGGAGGAGGATGTGGCAGGAAGATCCAAGGAGAAAGCAGTGAGAACAAAGAAAAATGTGTGAGGGACCCTGAAAATCTACAAAGTCTGTGTCCAGAAGGGTGCCCAAGAGGTTTCCACAAAAGGAAAAAAATTAGAGAGGTGATCACAGGTATAGCAGCCCAAGGGTGACTGGGACCTGGATTAGATGGCTCCTCAGTGCAAAAAAGTCCAAGGAGGAGAGGGCTCAGAGGAAGACAGAGAGGCCTATGGAAGAGCCTGCTTAGCAGATTCAAGGCCCTAGGTTCATTCCTAGCACTACGGTGTGGGAATGGAGAGAGAACAGTAAGCCAGGGTAGAAACATCACAGACAATAAACACAAACATTCCATGGAGCTACTGCTGCAAAGTGAACGGAGTAAGGCTGGGAGGATAGTTTTCAGGAAGAGAAAGTGACAAAGTTGCATGCAGAAACAAACAATCTAGTGATGAGGGAGAAACTGACTAGTAAAGTTGAAAACTGCTGGCATCAGACTGTCAAAAAGGGAGCTGGGGGAGGGCTGAAGCTCTGTAGACAGTTCATTCCAAGACACAGTAGGCAGAGAACACACATGCAGGAATGCTGTGTGCAAATGTTGGTTGACAGCTTCCATTTGCTCAAGTCTGAAATACAGCCTTTCCTATTACATGATTCCTCCTTCTCACGCTTAGGTAGCTCACCTGTGCATGCTCTAGTAGGCCATGATCAGAGTGGCTGGCCAATTTACAGGCTGTACCAAAGAGCATCACTCTGCTCTTACCCTTAGCCAAGCACTAGTGGAACAGGCCTGATTCTACCAATCTGACTGCACCATTTATTCCAGAGAGTCTAATCATGTTGGCCTACACATATTAGCTTCCTCTCTTTCTTCACATCTGTGGTGATTTCTGCATAAGGTCTTCACTTCTAGTGGAAGAAGTTGGGTGGGTCTAAACGAGGAGAAGCACTACGTGTTCAAACACATTCAATACGCCTAAGACTGGGAAGCTCATGGGATTAATATGTAGATACAGACATCATCTTGTGAAATCAACCCTTTTTTTCAGGAATGATATTAACATTAAATAAATGAATTACCACACACTGTATTTGTGGTTTATTTTGGGATTCATATCGCTATTTCACTGAATGACAGTGTTTATCTAGTTGACAATGCTCAAACTTAAACTTCTTTGATTAAAATTTCTTTTTAGCTTCCATCCCAGCTCAGAAGTGTAGTGATATTTAAGAAGTAAAGCAGGGCCACTTGATGTGAATTTCAGGTTCAAAGTAACTTTAAAGAAACAGTATTGGCCTACAGCCATCCCAGCATGAAGACTGCAAAGTAAGAAAATCTTCAAAAGACCTTTGATTCAAATTATTCATCTGATAGGAAATCAGGACAAGACAATGTCTATAAAATGAGCAATTGTGTCTCATTCCACAATAACCTTACTTGGCTCTCTTGATATGGTTTTGTTGTTCTTTCCTCTTGCAGAGAAGCAAACATACAAAAACCCGAAAGACAAATGAGTACAGACGGCATTTTACTTACCCAAAGTAAGCAAGCAACCTTGCCTCCTCTGTAATGAATTTTGCTAATGCTAGACATGGACTTCAAGCCATTTTTAAAAATATTTTTATTTATTATTTCTATTTTATGTGTATGTGTGTATTGCCTGTGTGTAGGTAAGTGCACCTGTGTTGTGCAATGCCCATGGAGGATAGAAGAGGCTGTCGGAGCCTCTGGAACTGGAATTACGGGCAGTTGTAAGCTGCCATGTGGATGCTGGGATTCGAACCCAGGTCTTCTGCAAGAACAACGTGTTCATAACCACTGAGCCATCTCTCCAGCCCTTCAAACCATTTTTTTTTTAATTAGAAGAAGCATTTCATTACAACAGCATTAACCTATTCCATAACATTTTTCTGAGCTAGGGTACATCTCTTTCAAAATTGGCTGTACATTTTCAGGTTTACAGATGAATTATTACGCTTATACAATCTTTTACTCATTATAAACTCTATAAGACATAAAATTAAATGAGGTTTTAATGTTTAAAAAAGATCTCCACTTCGTTGTTAAAATACACAGTTTCATACAGAAAAAAATATTTTTAATGCAACTGACAATAAGATGTTTACACGTACATTTCTAATCTCTATATATCTGATTATTACTAGTCACAGTTGGT
>NW_008341172.1:1136178-1136643 GCF_000622305.1 Nannospalax galili | reverse complement strand
ACAATCCATTGTCAGTATTCCTTTGGATAGAATTGGGGTCTGCTGTTCATTTTTCCAGTAGTGTGTTGGGTTACTATCTGGAAGAGCCTTTATCCATCCTGGCCAACAGCTCAACTGAAGGTATCGCCTGTCTGGCTTTGCTGTTTGTCAAGCAACTTTTAGCTATATATATGTATGCTCTTATGAAATTATATTGGCCCCTTTAATCTTTGGTTATACTTCCCTTTTGGGTGTTAAAGGACATACAATTGGACCACATAAACTGATTTGGTTTTACTCTTGAGGTCGTTAGAGGATCTGTTTCTCAGGGGTCCCATGGGCTTGGGAGGAGCTTCTGGCTCCTTTCTTTTACCAGTTCCATCTATGTGAAGATAAGTCAAAGGTCCTGCTCGACCATTGTTGGCTTCTCTTGGAAGCATGGAGGAAATGATTCCTCCGTGTTGACCCTCCTCTTTATAGACTGGA
>NW_008341172.1:1118111-1132774 GCF_000622305.1 Nannospalax galili | reverse complement strand
TCTGCAATCCCTTGGGTATAGTCATTCCTTTCTTCAGCTTTTTGTATTGCTCCGAGAACTCTCTGAAAGGCTGGTTTTGTGGGCAAGAATTCCTTCAGCCTATTTATCTCATGGAAGATTTTTCTTTCCCCTTCAACTATAATAGACATTTTTTGCTGGATATAGGAATCTGGGTTAGGTCATTTAACACTGGGAATACTTTTGTCCAGGCTCTTCTGGCTTTCATAGTTTGCATTGAAAAGTCAGCTGTGATCCTAATGGGTTTTCCTTTATATGTGACTTGTTGTTTCTCTTTTGCAGCTTTCAGAATTTTCTCTTTGTTTTGTGCGTGTAGTGTTTTTACTACGATGTGCCGTGGAGAGTTTCTGTTCTGGTCCTGTCTGTTTGGTGTTCTGTATGCTTCTTGTATTTGTATGGGCATGTCTTTCTTTAAGTTTGGGAAATTTTCTTCCACAATTCTGTTGAAGATCTGGTCCATGCCATTGTCTTGGGATTCTTCTCCTTCCTGTATGCCTATGATTCGCAAGTTTGGTCTTTTTATGGTATCACTCAATTCCTGCAAATTCCATTCTTGTGATTTCTTAAATTTTTCATAGTCTTTGCTTGAGTGGTCCAGTTCGTCCACTTTATCTTCCAGTCTTGATAGACTCTGTTTTCCATTTCGTTCATCCTATGGTGAGGCTTTCTTCTGTCATTTCTAATTGGCTTATGGAGTGTTTCACTTCGTTCTTTATTTCAGCCTGAGTATTCTTCAATATTTCTAGCTCTTTTCTGAATTTATTCAGAAGTTTATCCCTATCTTCCTTCAGCTCTATGATTACCATGTTTGTGTGTTCTTTAAATTCACTGAATTCTTTTATCATATTCATCATTGTTCTTTTGAGTTCCATGTCCTGCAATTTCTCTAGAGGTTCTCATTGTGCTCCTCTAGAGGATTACTGGTATTTGGTGGGGATATGTTATTTTGGTTTTTCATGTTATTATTTTTTCTCTGTGATTTTGACATGTGAATTTCTTTTGTAGTTTCTGACTCTTGTGTGATACTCCGGCCTTCAAGTTTAGTTCTGCTTCTTTTTTTGAACTTTATGTGTCTTTGTGGTTTACTTTTTGGGTATGAAGAGCTGGTTTTTCTAAGCTTCTGGTTCTCTCTTTTGATTTTATATTGTCGTGGCCAGATTGATTTTGTCTTCAGGAGTTCCGCGGTGTCTCAATTCCAATGTGGGTCAGAAGTTTTCAGACTTTCTCTTTAGGTCTGGAATCTTCTAAGAATGATTTTGGCCTCAGGAACTTGGGTGTTGGACTGACCTGAGATCCTGGCTGTGGCCGTGCCAGGCAGGGATGCAAAGGCAGATGGGGTGGGAAGCAACCCCAAGTTTTCCCAGGGAGTGGATTGAGTAGCTGGGTTGTGCTGGATGCAAAGGATCAGGGAGAGGAAAGGTAAGCCTTTGAGCCCCAGAAAGAGGCTATCTGCCCCAGAAACAGGCTGGTGGGTGTTGCAGGACCAGGGAAGTAGACGGAGGTGAGGGCGGGGCCAGGTCCAGAAGCAGTGCTCCTGGGGCCCAAGGAAGGCACTAAGTTGGTCTGGGTGAAAAGGATCAGGAAGCAGTATTGGTTCCCCAGGTGTCTGGGGACCCAAGACTAGGAATGGTGCAGGGCCCAAACTAGGAGTATAGAACAGCGGGGGAGATGGAAGGGTGAATTAGGCCAGGGGAGTCAAGGCACGGAGGGCTCACGATACTTACCCCAAGAGAGGCCTTAGGGTAGGAGAGCAGGCTAGGAGAGTTAGCCAGTGGTGCAGGTCCAGGGAAGCAGAGAGAGGTGAGGGTGGGGCCAGGTCCAGAAGCAGTGCTCCTGGGGCCCAAGGAAGGCACTAAGTTGGTCTGGGTGAAAAGGATCAGGAAGCAGTATTGGTTCCCCAGGTGTCTGGGGCCCCGAGACTAGGAATGGCACAGGGCCCAAACTAGGAGTAGAGAACAGCGGGGGAGATGGAAGGGTGTATGAGGCCGGGGGAGTCAAGGCGCAGAGGGCCGCGCGATAGAGCTAGCCCAAGAGGCCTGAGGATAGGAGAGCAGGTTAGGAAAGTTATCCGGTGGTGCAGGTCCAGGGAAGCAGAGAGAGGTGAGGGTGGGGCCAGGTCCAGAAGCAGTGCTCCTGGAGCCCCAAGGAAGGCACCAAGCTGGCCTGGGCGAAAATTATCAGGAAGCATCACTGGTTCCCCAGGTGTCTGGGGACCCAAGACCAGGAATGGCGCAGGGCCCAAACCAGGAGCAGAGAACAGCGGGGCAGATGGAAGGGCAAATGAGGCCGGGGGAGTAAAGGCGCGGAGGGGTCCGCGTTAGACCCACCCCAAGAGAGGCCTGAGGGTAGGAGAGCAGGCCAAGAGAGCCAGCCGGTGGTGCAGGTCCAGGGAAGCAGAGAGAGGTGAGGGCGGGGCCAGGTCCAGAAGCAGTGCTCCTGGGGCCCAAGGAAGGCACAAAGCTGGTCTGGGTGAAAATGATCAGGAAGCAGTACCAGTTCCCCAGGGGTCTGGGGCCCCAAGACTAGGGATGGCACAGGGCCCAAACTAGGAGCAGAGAACAGCGGGGGAGATGGAAGGGTGAATGTGGCCGGGGAGTCAAGGCGCGGAGGGCTGCGCGATAGACCCACCCCAAGAGGCCTGAGGATAGGAGAGCAAGCCAGGAGAGTTAGCCGGTGGTGCAGGTCCAGGGAAGCAGAGAGAGGTGAGGGCGGGGCCAGGTCCAGAAGCAGTGCTCCTGGGGCCCAAGGAAGGCACCAAGCCGATCGGGGTGAAAAGGATCAGGAAGCAGCACTGGCTCCCCAGGTGTCTGGGGCCCCAGGACTAGGAATGGCACAGGGCCCAAACTAGGAATAGAGAACAGCGGGGGAGATGGAAGGGTGAACAGCGGCTGGGGGAGTCAAGGCGCGGAGGGCTGCGCGATAGACTTACCCCAAGAGAGGCCTGAGGGCAGGAGCCAAACCATTTTTTAAGGAGGGTTTGACTCTTAAGGGCAAGAATAACTACATATAAAGGCTGACTACTAATATTTTGTGACAGTAAACAATGTCATAACTTGATACAGAATATATGCATATGTATGTGTATGCATATATATAATCAGAGAACAACAACAACAACAAACCCACAAAGAAAGGAATTTATGACTCTCCTACTTGCTACACTGTCTTTCTCTTCCAATAACGTCTATACCTCTTGAGTTGTTCATTCCTCTGGGACTCCCATGCAAAGGCCTAATAAAAGACTGTACAGGAGGTAGCACACACAAGGCTGGCCACAGCAGCAGTAGGAGCGAAATAAACAAAATAACAAGAGAGAAAACATCTGCAAATGTTTTAAGACATGCTGACATTCTGCCATGTAATGGTGTGAATACAAACCATCCCTTGTAGGTTCATGTGTTGAGCATTTGGTCCCAAGCTGGTGGTGCTATTTTGAGAAGTGGAAGAAACTTTGGTAGGTGGAGACTAGCTAAGAGAAGTAGGTCACTGGGGCTCTGTCCCTGGTGAGCACACCTTACCCTGGGCCCTTCTTATGCTTCCTCTCTGCTTCCTGTTTCCCCCTCTATACACCTGTGCTTTCAGAAGCTCAAGTGTACAGAGATAAGCAACCATGGCTAAACCCTCTGAAGACATGAACCAAAATAATTCTTTGCTGCTTTAAATTGTTCTCTCAGGAATTTTGGTCACAAAGAAAAGAAAGCTATTGAACAGAATGTACAAGGAAGTAAGTTTCCTCTCCCTTCCTGCTCACCCTTGCCAGCTTTAAATTTTAGAGTCTACACACAACTCTTGAAGCTGTTACTTGATTTGCATGAAAGCAATGTTCTGTGAGCTGCCAATTCCAATATATTTCAAATCAGAACAAATATTCTTAAGAAAATCACAAGAAAGCTGATTTAGTAATCATACAAATATATGATTTAAAGAATTCTAGAAGATGAAAGTAGTTGTTAGCATTCCATTCCAACATATAGGATAGTTTCTACAGACCAAGTACATGAGACAAAGCGTGTGAATGTCCACACACAGACTGGGCTAGGGGGTTGCTTAGTCCTGATTTCCAGGTCAACCATGTAACAAAATTCAGATGAAGCCATGGTTTCATACTTCATCACCTCAGTTTTCCACTGATGTTAAGTAGTTAAAACACCACAGCATACTTTAAGGTTCAGCAAACCTAAATGGGACTGGAACAAAGTTCATTTGGGGAAACAAAGTGTAACAGAAAGGACAGGCCACATGAGGAATAGAATAATGCAATGGACAGCCACCCAAGCTCAGAGTCAAGTTGCCAGGGTTCCATCTGGTGACCTTCATCTACTACAGCAAGGTATGTTAACCCCTCTCAACTCCTCCTTGCATGTAGAATGAATGCACCACATGTACTGCAGTCTTACCATGAGGACAAAGGAGAAGACTGGAAAGAGCACCTGGTACATGGTTAGGATTACATACTTCTTGGCTGCTGGGTCACCATTATCATCTCTATCATCACTAAGCAGTCCTGAGTTGAAACCTTTAAAAAATGTAAGCTATTAGCACATGAGGACTCCAAACTTTTGAAGAAGTACTTATAACATTTCAACCTCCAAGCACTTAGAATCCTGTTCAATTAAAAAAAATACACTTAAAACACCAAGAAGATGAAGGCCTTGAGAGGAGTGGCTACAAACATGTTCATCCATCAGCTGGAGGAAAAGAGGAGAATATAACATGACCAGCCTCCATGGATGCCAGGCCAGGCTCCCAGATGAATGGTGAGAGCCACTATGGGGATGTGTGGTAGCCCTCATGAGGACAGAGGTGCCATCAAGCTCTGGAGTGTGTTTCTTGGGGAACACACAACCCCTTTCTCCCCTCTGTCCAAATCCAGTCCAGAAACGTGACTATTTTCATATTCACAATCCCACATTCAGTAAAGGCTAACCAGTTCTCCATTTTTAGAGAGAAGCAGGTAAGTCATTCATGCATGATATATGGACTCATTATAATGCTGGACCTAGATCAAAAGCTCATCTTCTTTTTCTTATATTTTCAGCTCCCTATCTTTTATTTGCTTCCTGCTGGGAATAGTTCAATGTACCCATGGAGTTAAGAAACCTCCCACAATGTCTAGTTTTCCAGATTAAATGTCCACCATGTATTCCATGGATGTACAGCCGAATGTGGCCATCTGAATAAAGAAATGTCAGTCCTAAGGTTTTAGAAAATACAGTGCCCCTCCTTGAAAAATGGTTTGCTGATTTCATACACATGAACTGATATGATCCTAAGAGACACCTGGGCCCAGGTTAAGTTGTTTTGTGTGTACCTTTGGCTAATCTTCTTCAACAGTGTGGGTAATGAGTTCCCCATTGCATGAATAAAGCCATGCTGTGAACCTGCCTTTCTTGGTGTTTAGATTATATCTTCTCTTCCTCAACTGCACCCTGCTTAGGCTAGTAATCCTCCACTCTGCTTTTGCACTTTTGTTCCAACACTAGGAGCACATCAAGAATGTCTACGTAACAGTGTCTGGGAATTAAACACCCACATACCAGAAGCACAGACCATTATTCTAACACTTCAATGCTCAATATCCACGCACTACTTTTTCAGGTCTTATCGCTTTAATTATCATTAACCAAGCTCTGAAAGCTTCATAATTTGCCCACAGAGAAACAAGTTAAACAAGCTGTCTATTCCTTTATTCATTTCCCCTTTTATTATTACGATTTGTTTGTTTTTAATTTATTTTTGTGATGCTAGGAGTGGAACCCAGGGCCTTGGGTATGCTAGGCAAATGTTCTACCCTGCACTATATCCCACCCCTATCATTCTGCTTTATTATTATGACATTTTAAATTGTGAGGAGAAACAAACTGATGTCTAGGGACATTAGTAGTGGTGATGATAATAATGATAATGTGCTAATAGCTTTACTTATACTATTTCCCTTAATGCCCATAACAACCCTAAGTGAAGTCCATTACCCCATTGCACAGATGAGTAAACCAAGGTTCACAGAGATTGAAAAACTTGTATAAAGCTCCTCCTTTAATAAGTAGTAGGGCCTGACTGAATCTAAGCAGTTATATACTTTTGTATCTTCATCTGAACTGAGCAGCTAAGGATATGGGTCAGTAGTAGAGCAAGTGGTTGGCATATCTGAGACCCTAGGTTCTAGTTTTGGTACCCAGGTACCCGAGAAAGAGTGGGTAAGGGTAAAATTCCACAGCAAAAAGTGAGAAAGCTCAGACTCAAACTAAATCTTGGGGAAGAAAAAACCCAATATACATTTTGATTCCAAACATTATTTGCCTTATAATTTAAATTATAATCACAGAACTGGGGATGTAGCTCCATGACAGTGTTTCCTTAACATGCATGAGGCCCTGAGTTCAATCCTCAGTTCTGTAAGACAAGCAAATGAATGTGCCTATGTGCTTCTAAAGGTAAAGTGGTTAATTTTTTTTCCAGATTATAATTTGTTGTTTTTTTATATATAAAACTATATGTTCCTCAGAAACAATTTTCACAGGATCATTGATAAAAGTACATGAATGGTTACAAAAGCTATGTGAGGATTGCCTTCCTCAAGGACCTCTCATGGGCTGTTATCCTTGACTTCTGATCTTTTTTGTTTGTTTCACTTCTCTAATTCAAATGGAACTTGTTTACCAGCCAAAACCCCATGTGCAAATGGCTTTCTTGTGATGCCAGCCATTCTCCATTTTATCTTTTTTGGAATTTATTAATGTCTTCTGACCACCCTAATTCACTAGTAAATCCCACTGCCACAGTTGTGGACTTTGCTGTCTTCATTCCTCACTATCTTACTCCTAGGAAATAATGATAAGAATCCCACTATAGAGTTGAATGTATAGGACTTCCACACTGAGAGGAGAGGAGAAAAGAAACTAATACTACACAATTCAGTGCTGAACATACTAGGAGAAGAAAACAAGAGAAAGGGAAGAAAGGAAGCAAATGGATGCTCATATCTACAAGATACTATTGATCTCTATCATATGTTCTCTTCTGTTATCTGCACACTGAACCAATAAGGCAGGTGAGAATGCCCCTGACAGGAAGGCATGATCATCCTTTCCATGTGCAAATGAGGAAACTGAGATCTGAATGAGTAACTTGTCAAAGGCATAGAGCTCTTGAGGGGTCTCAGTCTCTGGGCACACTGGCTAGGTGAGCTGCAGGGAGTTGTGTTTCATGACATCAGTCAATAGTTTGGTTTCAAGCATAAATTCTGCATAGATTATGGAACATTAGTAATAAAAACCTCTTCAATTCAATTAGACAATTCCTAAGTCCCATCTTACTCAGTGGGAGAGACTCCATTTTATTTGATGCTAATAACCACCTTCAGTAGACCAAGGATTCTTCAAAAGCCTTTCAAGGCTGAGCAATTACACCCCAGATATCCACACAGAATAACACAAGCCAGACAGCATTGTGATCCCCAAAGGTGTCTGTCATCTGTGGACTATCTTGGTCCATAAATACAATAGCAGATGAGATGATATCAACTTGTGAAAGAAACCTGGTGGGTCCAAGAGGAGTGGCCAATAATCTAGCCACTTAGGAACAGACAAAATGGTATTGTTAAAAATCTATTAAGGCTCCATGGAACTCTAATAGATTACTTCATCCTCTCATTTCACAATGTATAGGTTTCCATCTCCACCCTCCCAGTTTTGATAGTCATCTAAAAATGAATCACAAAGTCCCTTTGATAGAAATACAAATAAAATATAAAGCCACTTGATACTGAATAGCAGCAAGACTGTAATTTTCAAATCATACTTTTGTATTTTACTCATACATATATTATTTAAATGGACAGGAGGAGTGTTTTCTATGGAAGCTCCATTATGCATTGTATTACCTCCTAAAGTATCAAATTGCCCATGAATTCTAAAAATTTTGAAGGAAAACTCTCATTTATAGGCATGCTATCACACTGTATTGCTGTAATTCTATGCATTAAAAGATTATCTACAATCTGTTTGAATGGTTGTTTTATAAAAATGCAAAAAGATTTGTTCTTGTTGAAGGTAATAGCCAAGGACAAGAATGTTCATTGCTTTGGGAGGAAAAGGACGGTTACAGGCTCTCGACTTGGTCTGTGAATCGTCAAGTGGCTAAAGTGAGAGCTTAGTCTTGGAAGAGCACAGAAATTACTGAAATTACAACTGTGAATCTATACTTCCCTGACCTAGGTCTGCCCTGTAAGACCAAAAGACCCACCGTCAAAACAGCCATGTACGTAGCTATAGAAGCCACAAGGTTACACATGCTAGCTAAAGCTCTACCAAAAATTTCTGCAGAGTAAAAGCACAATATCTTATTGCCATAAATGACATTCATCTAGACTCTACAAGAACATTCTGGTGGGCTGGAGAGATGGCTTAGTGGTTAAAAGTACATACTACTCCTGCAAAGGACCCAAGTTTGGTTCCCAGTATTCATGCTAGGAAGCTCATAACCACCTGTAACTTCAGCTCCAAAAGATCTGATGCCTCTGGCCTCCAGCCTTTCCAGGCACCTGCATTCATGTGCACATACCCCCCACCTCACACACATAATAAAAATACAGTTTTCATTAGAGAACACTTTGGGGTGAAGCTGTAAGGGTGGTTTGCCATGTTCAATACTATTGCTATTTTGCATAGGTATATTTTTGAGATGAGGGACTGTCTTATGTACTATAGGATGCTCAGCAGTGGCCCGGGCATCTGTTTAGCTTTCAGTGTGACAACCAGAAGTATCTCCAGACATTGCCACATGTTCCCTCCACCTGGGGGAAAAAGCCACTCTTCCATCGCTCACTTTCCCAGTTTCATCAAGAATCCCTAAAGTATGAATCTTATCTTTAAAGCAAAAAATAACCAATATACTGTTGAAGAAAACAAAGAGGAAATTGTTTTAAGATTTACTATAACTTAGGTAATCAATTTTGCATACAAACTGTAGCTTAAAAGTTCTTAACGTTAATTTATGATAATAGACATTTTACAAAACAGAACGCTTGGTAACTTAAAAAAAATGCTCACGACTACCACTAGAAACCACAAGTTCATGAACCTTAAAATGTCAGATTCGCTCAGTGAAGTGAATACTGTGTTTTAGAATGATATGTATGATTTCTTATGAAGCCCATATTTAGAGGAATGTGTTATATCATCTAAAAATGGCTCAATATCTAAACAGTGGCAGCACACCATCCATTTGTGGGTAGACACAAACTGTTAATTATGAGTATATTTTAGGTATGGTATAACTTGGTATTGCCTCATGATTTTTAATGCATTTTATCAGTTTTATTTCTTTTCATTGATAACTTGTCATTTACTTCACATCACGTTTATATTTTAAAATTAAAACTAATGCTTTATTATTCATTATCACTAGTTTTTCTGAATGTCTGAAAGAAATATTTTTCTTCAACAGATTTTTGAAAACTTTTATTATTTTTATTTTACATGTATAAGTGTATTGCTTGCATATGTGTGAGTGCACCATGTCGTGCAATGCTGCAGAGGTCAGAAGAGGGCATTGGATTCCCTTGGAACTGGAGTTAAGGATGGTTCATAGCTGCCATGTGGGTGCTGAGACTAGAACCCAGGTCCTCTGCAAAAGCAGTTGGTGCTCTTAACCGCTGAGCCATCTCTCCAGCCCCAAACTAATATCTTTTATAAAAGATAATAACAGTTGAGATGTTAGATTTCTAGCTTCACCACTTATTTCACTGAAAGTTCAAGTACCCACTCAACCTCAGGGAGGTTGAATGTTCCAGTTCTCACTTTGAAATTTCTATGTGTTACAGGGACTTCTTCACAAGAATAAGAACAAGAGTCCAGATCCTAAGAATGCACATAAAAAACTGGCATAGTGGCAGGCTGTAATCTCAGCAATAGTAAGATGAGCAACAGAGACAGGCAAATCCCTGGAAGCTCACAGGTCAACTAACCTGGCCCATGTGGCAAAGTTTCAGGCCAATCAGAAACACTGTCCCAAACAAAAGGTACCCAAGGACCAACACCAAAAGCTATTCTCTGACTTCCAGACACTGGATAGGGACATGTGCATCCTCTGCTAAATGAATGTACTCGCAAATAGACGTATATACACAAACACAAATCTTTTGAAAATTCACATGTGCAGATTCCATATCTGAGCAATGTTCATATGGCTCCCTTCTCCCCAGGATTATTTTCAACCTCAGTCAATATCTGCTAGGTTTATGACCTTAGGCAGCTAAATCTCATGATATGCAGTTTCTTCATTAATGAAAGAATTGGAGGAATGATCTTTAAATTTGTCTCTCTCATAAATTCTGACAGTATTTTGGGAGAGGTGGTTATTTCCTAGTTCTTTCAAATGGGTTATTGTATCATTTTTGTTATAAAATTAGAAAAAAATAGATGTATGAATCTGCCCACATATATAAATGAGTATATAAGTTTAAGAAATCAAAATGTCTCTAAAAGAACTTTTGAACATTAAACCACACAATCAGATACTACTAAATCAGCTGGTGGGCACGGTATTTTTCATTGCTTTATGAAGAAGATGATGCTAGAAACCAAATTACTGATTCCTTGGTTCAGAAAAGTTAAACACTGAACTACACACTAAGATGAACACTTAATGCCTTTTAGTAGTATGCACTGGGCTGGAGTAGAAATCCAGGGGAAACAGGGAGCCCATCAGCTGGGGAGATCCTTCGGGAAGACAGTGGTGAAGCAGCTTTAAAGACTCCACAGTCACAGAGAAGTCGTCTGAGTTAAGCATCACTGGTCAGACAAGCATGGAAGGAGAAAGAAAAAAGGGAAACTTACTGAGAAGACAGAATATTTTATCTAGCTCAGCTAAAGTCCTATTCTTTTTTAAAACTCTAGTTTCTGTAAAATTGGAACAAGATTTCATACATGCTAGGCAAGGGCTATGCCACTGAGCTACACTCCAAGCTCCAAATACCCATTCCTCAGCATTTAAAGAAAAAAGTGGGAGGAGAATGGAAGAAGTGCTCAGTCAACATGTAACTTAATTTTCACTCAGGTCAGAGGTGTTCAGGGCTGAAGTGAATCACTGTGTGTGACTCACCCCTGATAAACTAACAGCCAAGGAGGTAAGTGCATGTAGCTGAACTAAGCTTTACCGCCTCAGTCAGCTCTAGAAGTGGCTCCCAGTACACTTTCCAGACTTCCCTACTGATAAAAGATTGAAATGAGGTAGTGTAGAAAACCATCCTCATCAAACAACTGGACTGAAATCCACCTCCTTCTACAGAGCTGGTGCTTTAGAGTAGGAGTCCAGCCTAGCCACATTGGGCAGTGGACACCTTTCATTAGACACTCTCCTGGCCTTCCTCCCTCAGGACTAGACCTTGGTCAGTCTTGGGAAAGTTTCAGTCACTCCTTACCTACAGGAAATCCAAGCCTCTAATTCTGCAGTCACACTAAAAACAAAAGCCAAGAGCATTTGATATCATGTTAATTTCACCCTTTAATTATGATAGCCATAATCATCAGAGTCAGGAAATCCAGTTTAACTTAATTGCTTAATTTTTTTTAACCTTTCAAACTAGAAGGTAGGCTATATCTCCTTTTGGTTTACCCTTAATTTAATACAAAATGTCTTATTTTATTTGGAATAGATTTCTATTACTATTATTTATAAATCAGCAAATCTATAATCATGACATGACAAAGAATTCTGCAAATGCATTAACTAAAATATAATTAGTGAACTGACTGCATGCACTACGTAGGTGACAAATGGTAAATTTTTACACTTTTACCTTTTATTGTAATGAATAATCAAAAAAATGTATTGCTAGGTTTGCTAAGTAGACTTAGTTTTAATGTTCAATTTTACAGAATAATCTCAATGTAAGAGTAATTTTGCCAAATGGTGGCACACACCTGTAATCATAGCACCTAGGAGGCCGCTCAAGTTGGAGACCACTGTGGGCCACATAATGAGATGGGGCCTAGGGAGCGGGGGTGTAGATCATATTACATATAAATCATATATTTGAAAAAAATCTAAATATCCTTAATTATGAGTTATCTTAACAAAACTAAAAATCTTTTCAGTTTTCTCATGGTTTATCCCATACAACATCTGATGACACTGCAGTCTTACTAACTCTAGCTTTTCAATGAAACTTAAAGGTCTTAAAAAAAAAAAAAACTTGTATATGCCTATTTCTTTGTAGAAATTAAATAGCTTAGGTTAAAAAAAAACACAATCTTTTCTGCTAATGAATATGTAAAATTGAATCTCCAAAAGAAGGAACCACCTCAGCCACACCCAAGGCAAACAGTACACTGAATTTATGAAGATATAAATATAGAGATACCTGTCCTGGAAGCCAGAAGCAACAGACAGATACACGATTTCAAGTGTGGAAAAATCATAGTAGAAGGAAGTTTCTCAAATACATGAGTAACTTTGCACAATTTATTCATAAAATAAAGAATAAAGCATTTACTTTTGAAATAAATGAATACACTATTTTGAAAATTGAATGCTTATAAGTAAGAATAGTTTATTAATATCTGTATCAGTATACATTTTCATGCTTTATGGACATTGTCCTAGTTTGTTTCTCTATCACTGTGGTAAAACACTCTGACCAAAGGCAACTTGGGGAAGGAGAGGGTTTATTTCACCTTATGGTACAGTCCTTTATAGAGGGAAGCAAGCACAGGAGCTCAAGCAGGGCAGAGACCTAGAGGCAGGAACAGAGGCACAGATCATGGAGGAACATTCCTTACTGGCTTGCTCTTCTGGCTTGTGCTCAGCCTGTGTTCCTACACAACCCAGGATCACCTACCTACCCAGGGGTAACACCACCCATAATGAGCTGGGCCCTCCCTACATCACTCAACAATCAAGAAAATGCTTCACAGACAATGCCCAAAGGCCATTCAGATAGAGGAAATTTCCTGGGAGGTTCCCTCTTGCTAGGGATGTCAGGTTGACATCTGAAGTTATCCAGCAGAGACATATATTTATAAAGCTTACCTATTACTCACTAGCTTGGAGTAAGTACTGTTAAAGTGTGCACATTTTGTATGAGCAACATAAAGTACGAAAGCACTTGCTTTCAATGCAAAGCACAGCCACTGGATCACTGGGTTTCTTCCCTACATCAGTGATTTCCTACTATTTATTTGATGAAACCACCAGTGATTCTGACTATCTTTAGATACATAATAAAGTCCTCACAACACAAATGCCTTTAAATAAAGTCTTAAAAAATGAAAGAAAACTAAAAAGAACTGGAATAGAGAAAAGACAGTGAAATAGTGAAAACAGAATGAGAAAGTGTCAAAACTCAGGTATGTAGCAGCTATGATGAGCAGGTCTTTGGTCAGTTGTAGGTCTGTTTGACTCCTGACATCACTGAAAATTAACTTTCCTTTAGTGCACAGGGCCCCTTGGATCTGACACTGCTGACTCGCTGACATTAATGTTGACTGGAAACCTGAAAGACTAGTACTTGGGAGAAACACGTAAGAAACCAAGGGTCCGGTGGCCTACACTGGGGCCAGCAGATGTTTGCTGAAGACCTATACAACAGTAAATATTATGGACTTTTCAGGATACAGGACTCTAGAGGGTGAAAGCAGCCATAAACAACACGTAAGCAAATGAGTATGGCTATGTTCTGATAAAAATGTATTTAAAAAATAAAAAGCAAGTAGACTGGATTTGACTCATGAGTCATGGTTTACCAAGATATGGACTAGCATACCTTTGAAGTAAGAGATATACAATCTTTCATTTAAAATATTTACTAAATGCCTCATAGCAGGCCAGCACAACTTCAGATGTTGGAGACATAGGAACACAACATGGTCCTTCACTAAGAGACTCTCACTTTGGTACAAATGTCTCCTCAGAAAACAATGATCAATCTTTTAAAAAAATCATTGTCACCGGGCATGGTAGCTCATGCCTTTAATCCCAGCACTCAGGAGGCAGAGACAGGCGGATCTCTGCAAGTTCAAGGCCATTCTGGTCTACATAGTGAGTTCCAGGACAGCTGGGACTACAGGGAGACCAAAAAATAAAAAATTTAAAAAATTAAAAAAAAAATATATATCATTGTCAGATTAACCTAATTTTCAAGTGTTAAGAAATATTATAATATTTAGTCATTTTTTAACATTAGTATTAACATAATTTTCACATTTCTATGCATATCCTTCATTATTTTATTATATAAGTGGAGTTAAAAAAATAAACTATGAGCCAAGGAACTATTGGCAACTGGTTACTAAGGGAGAATTGATGTTCTTTACAGCAGTGACTCTAGATAGGCTGACTGGACTCCAGTGGATGAACATGCACCGAGGGACATCTGGGTACAAATGCTTGACCAGATAGACTTTAACATGTATGATAGAATGCATGAAATCTGGTGGGGAGAGGATATGTGGGCTACAGATGGGGTTCAAATTTGTTTAAGATCTATTATAAGAAATGCACAACAACTCAATAAAAGTATACACAAAAGAAACTATGATTGAGTTCCATAAATGTAATAAATTAGAATAAAACGGTGTATACTGGGGCTGGAGAGATGGCTCAGCAGTTAAGAGCACTGACTGCTCTTACAGAGGACCTGGGTT
>NW_008341172.1:1105421-1117924 GCF_000622305.1 Nannospalax galili | reverse complement strand
AGACAGGGTCTCCCTGTAGCCCCAGCTGTCCTGGAACTCACTATGGAGACCAGGCTGGCCTCGAACTCACAAAGATCCACCTGCCTCTGCCTCCCAAGTGCTGGGATTAAAGGCGTGCACCACCATGCCTGGCTCCTGAAAACTTTTTTTACTATTATTTTATTCATTGCTGTGTATGTGTGTGTGCGTGTGTACAGGCAGGAATGAGCATTCAACAGCACATGTGTGGAGGTCAGAGGACATATTTTGGAAGTTATTTCTATCCTTTCACAGTGGGTTCCAGGAATCAAACTTAGGTTCTCAGGTTTCCATGTTAAGCACTTTTACCTGCTGAGCTTTCTCCCTAGCCCAGGATTAAGTTTTGTTCTTTGTTTTGTTTTGTTTCATTTTGTTTTGTTGAGACAGGGTCCACCTGTAGCCCCAGCTAGCCTGGAACTTACTATGTAGACTAGGATGGCCTCAATCTCACAGAGATCTGCCTGCCTCTGCCTCTCCAGAGTGTAGGAATTAAAAGTGTGCGCCACCACACCTGGCCTTTCATAAAGTTTTTACCAAAGACTTAACAGACACCAAAGTTTAGAATGACACACATAGGATAACCCTGTGGGTTTGAAGACATTTAGGACATTTCTGGGGCATTGTTAATAGTGGCTCTGAGAATAGGAAAGTTAATATAAATAGGGGAAGGAACTTTTTCATTTCTCCTTATACCATTTAAAATTTTTCTTTTAAATTAAGAAATATTACTTTAATTCTTTTAAAATCAGAAAGTGATCAATATTGACCCCTCCACACACACACACCACTACTACCACAGGAGGTACACATAGAGGACTAGCAGGGATATTATCTTTTAATTTATCTTGTTACTGTGCAATCTCAGAAGGCTTTTCTCTTCACTTACTCTGATTCACAGCAACTTTTACCCCTTTATTGGGATGTGGGGCAGGTTGAGGAGGAAGAATACATAAACCCAATGATATTTATAAGCATGTCTGTGAGAAAAGAAGCAGCATTACCAGTCACTGAGCAGATTCCTGGAGCGCCCCACAGGCCAGATGATGCAGGCAGGCACAACCAAATCTTCCTTTTCACTCCTCCTTACTACTAGCAACACCCAGAACCACAAAATTAATTAAAGAAATGTGGGGGTTTTTGTGGCTCTGGAATCAGAGATGACAGGAGGGCATCTTATGCTTTAACAGGCCATCATGGGAATTGTTAACTTAAGCAATTATAAAATAAAAATGCACTGACGCTAAAGATGCCTTTATAAACCTGTCTGTCACTTTAATCTTTCTTCATGACTTACCGGTTTAATTAGATGAGTATACAGTCACATAAAGTTTCACTGAAATAGTTATAATTATTAGTTATAGTATTAGTTGTTGGGCAAGAAACAACTTATAATATTGGGCATCTCATTTATTTTCAGACTCTAAGACTAAATGACAGTTAAATTTAATAAAATGCCTTGGACTTAGATTATACAGATCATTTTTACTTTGTAAAGCATGTAATACATGAGATTGTGGGTTCTAATTCCCAGACTGAAAGGCCTGGTTAAGGTTAAGATTTCTTATGCTTCACTAAATCAGAAATAGTGATGGACGTACAGTTTCTTACTTAAAACCCAATGCTGAAAACAACTATGATGCTGCTAACATTTTCAAAGACAATTAAGCCAATGCAAGCAAATAAAGTTTGGTGGAAAAAAGTCTTGAAACTGATAATGCTAAGGAACTGATTTTCAATTTTTTAAGTTATATTCTAGAAACAGTAATTTCTGGGCATCTATTTAATGACATGTCAAGAAAAGACACTGACTGTCCACCTGGTTGAGTCTAATAAATAGGAATGTAGTCTAGGAACCACCATTAATTAATTTATTTCTTTGAATTAACATGGAAATTTCATACTTGAAAACAACTAATGAAACTGGTAAAATTGGAACACTGTCCAGTTTTTCATACTGAATTAATAAAACAAACTTGATTATAAACTAAGGCTAGATTTCCACCTCATTTACTACTTTGACATTTTTAACATTTTAACAGAAATAGATGTAAAAATTTTCAGTCTATAGAACATTGACAAAATATACAAATAACCTTTTGCTGTTGTTAAATTCTAAACTTTTCTTTTACAATAATATATTCACTGACCTCTTCTGGGACTCTCATGATTGAAGAGAATGCCATTCACTGCAAAGAGATTATAAGCCTCCCGGAAGTTTACCACAATCCAATAGGCGTAGAGTTTGGCTGCTCCTGTTGAAAAATATCTTAATAATACATCAAAATGGCAAATACAAATCAAAGGTCAAAACAAATGTTGCTTGCCAATCAATCATGCTTATCAGGAAATATCCCATAACTTCCTACCTTGAAATATTTTTGTTGTTGTTACTTTTACAGGGTCTCCCTGTAGCCTAGAACTCACGATGTAGACCATGATAGCCTCAAACTCACAGAGATCCACCTGCTTCTGCCTCCCAAGTGCTGGGATTAAAGGCATGTGCCACTATGCCCAGTGAAATATTTTTTATATCACTTTTTTCACCATCTGATTCAGCTATCCTGTGTTCAATACATCAAGTCCACTTAAGTCTGTTTCTCTCTCTCTCTCTCTCTCTCTCTCTCTCACACACACACACACACACACACACACACGCAAATCTCATTGCTTCAGCATATTGGGTCTAGTTTTCCTTTTAAAGTGATCTATATAGAAGGGCTGAATGAACAGGGGTTGGTGAAGTGAGGTGGTAATTTCACCTGGAGGCAAAGCAGTAATGCATAAAGTATGCTTCTCAACAAGTTTCTTCACTTTAGTCTATCTCAATGTCAATCTCATATTCAAATGACTTTAGCAGTGAGACATACAGAATTAGAGCAGAAACATCCCCACACCACAGAGAATAGTGCATGTGGCTGGGTACATGTCCTTACCATAGGGTGACCGAGGGTAGAAAGGTGTAGTCTCTTTCTGGGGTATTTCCTGCACTTTTCCATAAAGTTCACTTGTTGAGGCCTGGTAGAACTTCACAGAGTTGATAAGGCCACAAGTCTTAACTGCATCCAGAAGCCGCAAGGTGCCAACTCCATCAACATCTGCAGTATACTCGGCTAAATCAAAGGAAATCTGGAGAGAGAGGGCAGAGATGGGCTACATTGATGGACAACGCTGACAGACTCTGTTGCCAAGAGGGGGGCGGGGAACCATACATCAAACCACAGCAGTTTCACATTGTGAAATGTTATGCTGGTGAGAAAATCTAACAGAATTTCAAGGGTGGATGTCATGAACTTAATGTCAAATCGCTAGAGAATATCTCAGTACCCATCCATCACCTGTGGTAATGCAAAGAACAACTTAACACCTGTGTATTACCTCCTCATTGGAGCTGAATCCCTGGGAAGCTTTATATCAGGGGCAAAGCTCTGTTCCTCAGGTTATTCACTAAAAATTCAGTGTGAACCAACTCCTTGGGGGAGGGGTTTAGAAAAAAAAAACAGGTTCCAAATGAGTCGCAACTGATTTTGGTGCACACCAAAGATAGAGAACAATTGAATTTTGAAAGAACTGTTTTTCTTTCTTTTCTTAAAAATTAGAATATAAGAATAACTGTAATGTCTATAAAGTATTTAACTTTATAAAAAGGCACAGTTCAAAAAAAAAGGGCACAATTCATGCAGCAAAATGCTACTGTGTGAACTGACTTCTAGGAAGGTACTGAAACAGTTTTTCAAAGTGGTTTTAAAATGAAATAGATACGACCGATAGGCTTCCTTCTTAAATAATTTCTACACAAAATAAAAAAAACTATTTTAAATCATCTAAAATAATGAGGCTGAAAACTATCACTTGTGTATTCACTGCCTTGTGAATTAATTCAAATGCAAAAACCTCTCAAAGGGGTAAGGCCACTGGCCTTCATTGTTTACTGGTCAGGAGTGTCCCTTAAGCAGAATCTGTGGCATGTACATGTATACATGGCACTGTGAGAAGTTGGATAACTGTTCTCTGAGTAGCTCTGCCTACTACCCCTGAGTCTTCTAGGGCTATGAGTAGAGATCAGGGGCTGGCCAGGAAATATAAAAGAAAGATCATACATTTCATTTGCAATCTTTCAAAGCAACGAAGGCAAATATGGGGTTATTTTAGTCTCTGCGCGGCGCACTTGAGCACACACAGTATGAACACGTGTAAGTATAGACAACTTCAAGCAGAGGCCGGTGGAGGACATTATATGTCTTCCTCTATATCTTTTCAACTTATTTTCTGAGACAAAGTGAACCTGAAGCTCAATTTTTGGGTTAGACTGGCTGTCTAGCAAGTGCTCAGGATCCGCCTCTCTCCACTCTCCCACAACACTGGGATTACAGGTATACAAAGACATGAATGGCTTTTCTGTGGGTGCTGGAGATTTGAACACAGGTGCTCTTGCTTGCACAGCAAGTACTCTAGCCCACTGAGCCATCTCCCTCCCTGGTCTCCCATTTTATTCTTTTTAAATAATATTTCATACAGGTACATAAAATTCCCCATAAAACAGTTTATAGAAATACTATGAAAATTGCCATTTTAAGGTTTACAATTCAATGGTCTTCATAATTCACAGCATTATGCAATCACCATCATCATCTCACCAGAACATTTTCACCACCTCAAAGATTCTGCAGGTATCAACATTTACTCTCCAGCTCCCAGCTCCGACACTGACCTGGGTGGTCACTAATCAATCTGCTTTTTCCTTTACACATGTACCTATTATAGACATTTCTACAATCATACAACATGTAGGCTTTTGAAACTAGCTTCTTTCTCATAATTTTCTCTCTTACACACACACACACACATACACACACACACACACACACACAGAAGAGGAGTGGAAGTGTGGAAGTACTGGGGCATTTTGTAACAGTTTAACATATTGAGGAACTGTCGATTGATTTTCCACAGTTGATGTACCATTGCTAAGATGTTAATTTGTCCACATCCTAATCAACAATTTTAGTGGTCTTTGATTGTAGTCATGCCTGTGATTTAAAGTGCCATTTCACTGATGTTTTGATATGCATTTCCCTGGAACTAAGGATATTGCGCATCTTTTCATCACTATTGACCACCTGTCAATATCTTCTTAATAGAAATGTGTATTTGAATCCTTTGCCCATTTAAAAACTGGGTTACTTGTCTTTTCTTTATTGAGGCATAAAGGTTCTTCCTGTGTTCCAATACAAGTCCCCTATCAGACATATGCAATCTTTTCCTCCCATTATGAGGAATATATTTTCATTTTCTTAATGGTGTCCTATGAAGCAAGGATGTCTACGTTATCTACCTTTTACTTTGTTATTTATGCCTTTCATGTCATATTTAGGAATATTTTCCACAACCAAAGAAAATGAAGATGGGCTCAAATGTTTTATTCTATGTTGACAGATCAGTTTTGAATTAATTTTGTGTGTAATTAGGGGTCTAACTTCATTATTTGCAGATGGAGAGCCAATTGTCCCAGCATCATTTTTTGAAAGGTTCTTACTGTCCTGTTGAATGGTCTGGGCACAGGGAGTTTGTTCTCTGGAAAGCCCTGGCCCTATGTTGCTAAGATCATGCATATGAGGAAGGCATCAGGACAGAAGTGCCAACAGCTCTATACAAACAACATTATCTAAGTTCTCAGTATGGGGATGATATTACTCTAGGCAGCATGAATGAATGCATGATTCAGTTTGAAAGACAGGTAAGCACTTAATCAGAAACAGAAAAGTAACAGCAAGCAGAGTGTGGCATGCTCCACTTATGGTGAATGGAATGTGTAGAAGACATTCCATGTACTGTGTTCATGGTGATCCAAGTGTCCTTTCAGACTTAGGAAATATGGTAAGGGAGACCTGCTCTACTTAACCAATGATATAGTCATAGAAGAGTATTAACAACAGTAAGGCTGAAGCTAGCAAATACAGATGGAGCTATTCCAGGGAGGGAGGGAGGCTGCCTGTCTGCATTTTTTGTTGATGTTGTTTGTTTAAGATAGGGTCTCCCCAGCAGGCCTGGTAGACCAGGCTGACTTTTATGTCACAGAAATCAGCCTGCCTCTGTCTCCAAAGTGCTGGTATTAAAGGTGTTCACTACCACACCTGGCATCTGTCTATAATTTAAAACAAATTATCTCCTCATAATTTTTACATATCTCTATCAATAATAATACATATGGTTGGTAGTAGAAATTTTGGAGGATGAGATTGGAAGATAAAAAGATTAATTGTTTTAAAAATATTTTTAGCATAAACTAACAAATTAAATGGCCACCCCCAATCAAAACAGTACTTAATAGTCAACTTTTAAAGGTTACAAGTATGATTTTTAAAACACTGGGGTCTGGAAAGTTACAGCCCATAGGTCAAACCTGGCCTGCTTCCCATTAAGAAATAAAGTTTTATAGGACACAGTCACATCCACTCTTTTACATGTTTCCCATAGTTGTTTTTGCGCTATAACCAGAGTTGAGTAAGGTTGCTACACAGATTTCTCACAAAGCTGAAAATATTATCTGGTACTTTATAGAAACTATCTCTGTCCTATGAAATAAAACTGCAATTATATCTGATAGCCAAAGTGAGTAATGTTTTAAAATTATCATTACTTATCTATTTCCTCAACACTGGTGATCCTCAACTTATGTTGGGTTACAACCCAATAAACCCATCATCAACTGGAACCATAGTTAATATGCCCCACCTACTGCACATCCCAGCACAGCACACAGCACTACAGTGATGGTGGTTTCCACTGAAGATTTCAGGGCTGCTGGTGCTCAGGAGATACGATGTGGACACCATATCAATAGCCTAGTGGAAGACCTAAATTAAAAATTCAAAGTTCAGCTTCTATTGTCTATCTGTAGCTCTTCATCTAGGAGTGGGACCTTATGAATTTTCCCCTATCCACATTTTCACGTCAACTGGTGTTGTCACTACGCAGGTCTTATTTCGGCAACTATATTGTTGAGATTTCATGGGTGCAGCTTTCCTGCCATGTCTAAAAGATGCTATCCAGTGGCAGGCACTCTGATTCTCTAGCTCTTAGAATCTTTCTGCCCCTTCTTCTGTGATGTGCCCTGAGCCTTGGGTGTAATGGCTGTGCTTTACATGTATTAATTGGGGCTGGGCACTCCATGGTCACTTATTGTTGTAGATCTCTGTAACAGTCACCATCTGTTGCAAAAATAATCAGTATTTTTCCAGGGATGGATGAACTCCCTGATAGGTTACCCAATTCCAGCTAGTCACCATTAAACACATGTACATATGAGCAGCGCTAACTGGATTTAGTAGGTTATATGTACATATACACATATACACACATATGTACATATATTTGACAACAATTAGAGAGGTCATAAATTCGAAAAGGAATAGAGGGGGATGGGAGGAGTTGGAGGGGGAGAGGAAGAAGTACTGATATAAATACAGTACTAATGTATGAAATCTCAAAAAGGTAAATTTTAAAAAGCTATATTGTATACATGTATGAAACTGTCCAAGAATAAATAAAAGATAAATAAGAAAACAAAACCAAAAAAAATCCCACAAGCCAAGTTCATCTACTGAATGCATATAAGTTTTTTGGTTTTGGTTTTTTGTTTTTTCGGTCTTTTTGAGACAGGGTCTATGTAAGTTTTATACCACTGCAAAGTTGAAAAAAGTCCTAAATGAGGGACTAGAGTCACAAAAAACAGCTACAGTTTTCAGGGGCATGGAAACTTGGTGAACAGTGGAAACATAGTTCACATGGTAAGGAGAATAGACAAAACCTGACTGATATGAAAGAACAATGTAGCCCAAGCATACAAAACACCACCCTACTCCCTTTCCAGAGATACCTCTTCACCTGGCTTCAGTATCCCCACATTTTTTCAGATCTCCCACTTCATTGGCCACAACAGTCCAGGCTGTGACACTGTTCTACCAGGTATAGAACATTTCTGTTCCAGGCCCAGGGCTCAGTGTATGCAGAAGGGTAGCTTTTCTCCTTCTCCCCACCCCCTAGGTATGTGACCAAGGCATTCACCATCTCACCATCTCACCACCACTAAGACTTAAGCATTCCTTTACCTACTTGCCCTGCCTAGTACTATCTTGGCTGAATAGAATTCAAAATGTTCTTTCCTAAGTTCCTCTTCCCTCTGCCTCCCTCTCTGTGTAAACAGCATCCATTCAAAGTGAAACCTAGGACCTATCCCTGCTGAAAACAGAACCTAGGAACCTTCCATCTGTTCCTTTCCTTCACAGTCACAGAGATCTAAACATTCTTACCACATCACCCTAGCTCCCCAGTGTTCCTTTCACAGAAACTGACACCGTGGCCTCAACCACTTCAATTACTGTCCTCACAACTTGGGCCTCTCTAGTGATCCAGTTGGCCTCTCTGGACATGGCTGTTCTCACATTGGTACTAGCCTGTTCCTTCCTGAGGCCTTTCCTCTGCTGTCCCTACAGTGAAAGGAGGGACTCTCTCTACCACCATCCTTCACCACTGCCAACTTTCAGGTCTCTTACTCCTCCAAAGCAAGCCAGTGCTACTCTCTTCTGTATGTACCCACTTTATCATTTCTTCTTCATTACAGTCTTTTATGGTATCTGTTTGTTTATATTTATTTCCTAGCTTCCTATTTAGACGTGAGCTCATGAGAACAGGCTTTCATCTTGCCTACAATGTTTCCCACACCTACCTGCACAGTACTTGAATGAAGACAGCATGAAAACTAATGTCAGATACACAAATATCAAAATAAAGTCACAAAAACAAATAAAAATGAAAATGAGTTATCAAAATAATAGAGGCTCAGTAAGTGAAAAGTACTGAAGTGATGTCTAAAATTTAGAAGAACAGAACAGATAACACACTGTTAAGCTTTGGCATAGCAATTATAACAAAGATTAATGGTGCTCTATGCAAAGAGTAAGAATTTAGAATAAAGGAGATCCATTTTTAGCCCTGATGATGTAGAGATGGGAGAAGCTGGCTACTGAAATACAAAGACCACTGGGTAGAGGCTTCCCAATAAGGCACTACCTAGAAACCACAGGGAAGAATAGTAAAGCCTTGGGGAACCACAGAGTCTTAATAATGAAAGGAAGACAGTAAACCACAGTTCAATTGCAAAGCTGGCTGCTCTCATCAATTTAAGATGGAAGTAATTTCCTGTATCACAAGAAAATAAATAGATATAAAAATATCCCAATGATTATCCTCAGTTATTTGAGTTATAAGTCATGATCTTTTTAAAAAGCAAACAAAAAAATAGGAATGATTCTCTAAATGGCCTGTGTGGTACCCAAATACAGGGGTTAAAAGTCCAATTTGGACATACATGAACACGTACGTACATAGGTACATTCTCTTTCTCTCCTTCCCTCCCTCCTTAATGAACCAAAGTTTCTTGCCTACACATCATTTCAGAGAAAGTGATGTCACTGAAAGAAGTAAATGAAGTCAAACAAAACCAAAGACAAGAAAATTGCTTCCTCTAATATTTGATTCTACAAGAGAGAAAGCTCATGACACCTTGAGTGGAAAATGCCCAAGACCACATAAGCAGCTGCACTGTGTACTGTTTACAGCTCCTCTGCCAGGGAAAGTTATTAATCTAGAAAAGCAACAATAAAACATTGCTTTCCATCCTGGTTAGCAGGAGCCAGAGGGCTAGTCTTTAGTTAGCAGCTGGGGCCAGACACAAATCTGTTTTGCTAGAACTGGGTAAGGAAAAGCAGGTGCAGATGAGAAGAGGCAGGAAGAGGATACAAAAGGATGCTAAGGGGACTGCTAAGTGTGAGAGGGCCACATAGTATGAGCAAGGAGGTAAGAGACTTAAAAAGGAAAAATCAAAGATGAGCCAGTGGAGGAGATGGCCACACAAGAAGTAGGTACAGGGCTGCAAGATATTCTAGCGGTAGCACTGTGTGTGTGTACGTGTGTGTGGGGGGGAATGGGATCAGAATGAGCAGAAGGAGGAAAAACACACTGGCCATGTGCTTCAGGAGTGGAGAGGTCTGTTTAAATACATGTAAATAGATTTTATTCTAGAGCAACTGGTTCATCTAGGTGTCTGCAGCTTATGTAGGGACCCCAGGGAGTCCATAATGGCTATGGCTGAGCAGAGGACTACACAGGTTGAGAATGGTCTTCTCACAATATGCTGTGCTCCAGGTCTGAAAGGCTTGGCTCCCAGCCTAGACCAACACTGAGGTGGGGCCACCATTCCTATTAGCATAATATGAAAAATTCCTGGGGGGCAGGACACAACCCACACATGTGATACCTTCGTTATACATTATAAGCTCAAAAGTAAATGAAAAGGTATATCCATTAAGGGCTCTCATTACATAGGACAAGGTAAAAATTCCATGGTACATGGACCATGAGAGTAACTGCCCTATACACTGCCTTTGTCGGTTCCATGCCCCACATTGTAGAGTGCTGCCTTCCCATCTTCCCTCCTGAGTGCTTAGAAAACAAGACACAGAAATATGTGTTCAATAAACAATATTTTCATGAGTTTATATTTTTGCCCATAAAAAGAAAATTGAAACCTACTAATAATAGTGAAAAGGCACATATGCTATACTTTTATTACAATACATTTTTTTTTTCTTTTGATAAGTGTTCAGGTTCTGCTCTGGAAGTCAATCTCACTGTAATACCTTCTGAATCATTGGGGCTTCTCACTAACATAAGGAAGATCAGTGGCCCCAATGGAGTAATGATTAGTGATCTTCATTCCTAAAATGTTGAAACTTTTTCTTTCCTAGTTCAGTGTTAATGCTTGAGTAATAATTCCTTGCTACTTTAATATCCTCCAAGAACCTCCAGTCTATTCCTTAAAACCTTTCCTAAACTGCTCTTGCAAGTAAAACAAATATTAACTAAAATCAAAAACTTTGCTTTAATAAAAATTATTTGAAAGTAAATATTAAACTAAAACACCATTTTGTGAGCCAGGTATGGTGATACATGCCTGTAATCCCAGCATTCCATAAGAGACTAGGGCAGGAGGCAGGAAGGTAAAAAGTTTGAGGTCAGTGTGGGTTATACAAAAAGAGTGAGACCATGCCTCAAGAAGAGAAGACCTAGGTTTGGTTCCCAGCACCCACATGTCAGTTCAAAACCATCTGTAACTCGAGTTTCTGGGGATTAAATACCTCTGGCTTCCACAGAACGCACACACATGGTACATATACATACATGCAGAAAAAACATTCATACACATAAAATTTTTTAAATGTATTTGTTCCTAGGTTCAATCTCCAGAATCATAAAAATGTATACAAAAATATACTTGTTGAAGATAACCTCAAATGACTAAGATTCAATGTTGTCATTCAGATTAAGGTAATTTGGGGTGTTTTCTACACAAAGTAAAAAGTCACTTGCTTTGGATATAGGGGGCTGAAGCACAGCAAATACATAACATTACATTACTGTCCTCATCACTCACTATTCCTCATTACTTAAAGGAAAGGAAACTCTCCTTTCCTTTAAGGAGCCCTATAATCAAATCTGGAATAATCACTACTACATCATTGGAGTAGGAAGAGCACTGAGTTAGCATCTAAATAATTCATAATTCTTGAAGTCAACATGCAAAATAACTGAACAGAAAAATGAAAAGTAGCTCAAAGTTAATGAGTCTGAGAATCTACCATAAGGCCTGAGGTCAAGAGCGAAGTCTCAGGTTTCCATAATGAAGGACTGGTGCAGACAGATGTAGAACCACATTCAATAACTTGCCTTAAAGAGCTTTTAGTTTTGGTGCCAATTGGTTTAAGCAAGTGTATAATAGTGAATCAACTACAAGAGAAGCCCCAGCATCATCAGATTATGTGGGCAGCAAGCTATTTTCCTTTCTTTGCTTCCACTTTGCTTCACCTTTCCCTTCCCCCAAACCATATAATAAGTGTGCCGGACAGCATTAGTGTCAACTTGACACACCTGGGTTGAGGGAGCCTCAGTTGGGGAATTGCCTCTATTGGACTGGCCTATAGCCATGTCCATGGGGCAACTGTTTGATTGTTGAGCGATGTGGGAGGGCCAAGCCCACTGTGGGTGGTGGCATCCCTGGGCAGGTGGGCCTGTGTTGAATAAGAAAGGAGGTTGAGCAGGGGCCAGGGGAGCTAGTCAGTAAGCAGCATTTCTCCATGGCCTGTGCTCCAGCTTCTAGGTTCCTGCCCTGAGTTCCTACCTGGGGCTCCCTGATGAACTGTGACCTGGGATATGTAAGCTCAATAAACCCTTTCCTCCCCAAGTTTGTAGTGGTCAGAGTGTTTTGTCACAGAAATGGGGAAACAAACTAGGACAGTAAGTCAATTCCAGAATTGAGTATTGAGAAAGAACTATTTAAGCTGGGGGAGAAATATACAAAAGGATTTTTATGATAGGTAACACCCTAATGAGAAACTGATATATATAATATATATAATATATATGTGTGA
>NW_008341172.1:1090687-1105307 GCF_000622305.1 Nannospalax galili | reverse complement strand
ATATCATATATATATATCATATATATATATACTGAAATCCCTGGAAAGAAAAACCAGGAGCTCCAAATATAAAAACAACCAAAACATCCCCAAACCCAGCTTGAATTTCATTGCAAACTGGCATGCAAAAGAAGGAACCCAGCAGAAAAGGCTGTTTTAAAAATGAAATAAGAAAGTAAAATAATGCCCCAAAATAATAGGTCCAAAGGCAGACATCCAAAGACAGTAAGAAGAGAAACCAGATACAGAGAGAAGGTAGCTATGAAATGCAGGGACAGGAGGCATGCAGAAGCCTGAGCTATGAAGGTTCTTCCTCTACCTGTAGTGGAAAACACAAGGTAGGTTCCAACCTTCAAATTCCCATTTGAATAAGCAGAAGGAACAGTAGTAAATGTAAATTGAAAAGACAAACTCAAAAAAGACAAATTGCTAACTGGCAGTCAAGAACTCATCAGTGGTATCTCAGAACTTTATACACAGTGACAAAAACATCAGTAGATTGCTAGTGTTGCTTTAGTTCATTAAAAAAGGCATTGATGGCTACTTGATGGAAACCTCAAATCACTAGGTTATTGGTCAATGTCATAGCCACAGTGAAAATTCCATCAAGGTCTATGGCAATGGAAAGCATTGATGAATAAAGATAATGTGGTGGCAGAAAGTCAAGCAGCTTTGTAAGAATCTCAAAATAATTTAAGGGCTAAAAAGCACATGGACAAGAAGAGATGGGAAAAAAAATCTGTGGCTATAATTCACCTAAATTATCACAGGCCAGACAAATACCACAACCATGTGTACTTAATTTAATCACTGTCATTGTGGACTGAAAGACTATGCACCCCACCCCCCACCTAATTGCTGAAGCAGGCAGATGCCTGTTCAAATCCTGTACCCTAACTCCAACCAAATCAAGACTCACAGGCAGAGCTAAAGTAGGAACAAAATTGTGCATACTGGAAAGGCAAAACAGAAAAGAGATCTTCTCCATGGCTTGTTTAGGAACTGTCCTCATTTCAATATTTGCAAAAAAATCTGGGAAAGGCAGTACATGGTAGAAATTTCCACAAGTCCCTTCAATTTGCAGGAATGTGTGAAGTCAAACTAGGAATAGAACACTACATAAACACATGAGGTTAGACAAAGTGCTTGAAACATGGCAAGACACTTTAAATCAGACAATTTAGACAGAATGCATTTAAAACAGGAGAAAAATGATTGGATTCATACCCTGGGGGTTCTAAACAGCCAGTTTCCTAAAGACACAGAGCTTTGATCTGACACTGAAAGGCCAAGAATACAAGGAGTCTCACCAAGACTACAAGACAGAGGGAGCAGGAAGCAGGATCCCTTTGTAGAAGCCAGTAGAGTCTACCCCAGGGAAAACATGGACTCCTGGTCACTGCACTTTAAGATAGTCACCTGGAGCTCCCTAAATAACTAGGAAAAGGTTCAAGAAAACAGAATAGCTATCAAACAAAGATATGGTTTCAAAAAAGATCATCTTTTTTGATTTGTGAAGTCCGAGGCAGAAAGTGGTATACGAAGTTTTATAAAATAATAAAAACTAAAAAATAGAAAATTAAAAAAAAATAATAATAAAAACTATGAAGCTCATACATGACTTCATTGAGCATCTAGATCAAAGGCAACACTGTCCCTTAATCTTGATTAAGTACTAAATTAACAAAATAATGTCAATCCAGCTAAGCTACTTGCAAAAACCACTTGACTTCTGCTGTTCTTGGACTAACTCAGTCTATTTAGAAACCAGTTATGCTTAAAAGAAACCAGAGATTTTAGAGAAACCCAGAGCTACAAACCTATTGGAGACCAGGGAGAAATCAGTCAGGTAGGGTAGCAAGACATCAGGGCTTAATGTGCCAGGCTTGATGTTGCCACCAAGGGTTGAAGCAGGCCTTCCTGGTGCACATGGGGAGAATGTAAAGTCGCACCTGAGAGCTTAACGCTTTCAGGATGTTTTAAATTTTAATTGTTTGTTTGTTTGCTTATTAATTTATTTATTTATTTATTTATTTATTTATTTATGATGGCGGTCTAGTGATATTGCCTAGGCAGTCCTGGAACTCCTGGGCTCAAGTGATCCTCTTGCCTCAGCCTTCAGAGCAGGACTTATAGGTATGTTCTGTTTGTTTGACTATAATGCTAAATGTCTTTCCTTAAAAAAAAACAGAGACAAGTAGCCTTGGGCAAAGCTTCAAGTGAGGGTCCGCTCTAACTTCCTCGTGGCTTTACCAATGTAGAGACCAGTTAGGTTCCTAGTTTTAGGATGGATGAATATTCTAAGCCAGAATAAGCACAAGTACAGACTGTAAGACTGCACAATAACTTACAATAAGTCTAAGTACAGACTGGGTGTGAGCCAGACTCCTAGAGGCTAGGTACACCTTTAAAACCACAGACAACCACCCACTCATTGACAATGCATGGTGGAGTGGGGTGGGGCAGGGCTCCTGCTGGATGTAGGCTTGCAATTAAATTCTTTTCCCCTTTCTGATGAAGATCCACTCTTCCTAGGCAAGTGCCCTCCCACAGACTGACATTCCCAACCTAATATCAATTTTTAAAAAATGAGTTTCAACGTTAAGAAAAAGATTCAATAAGATCTATAATTAAGGAAGAATTTATCTAGAAAAAATGAAAATAAGACAGTATTCTGAAAATGACTTTAAAGTATATTTCCTTAAGACTGACTAAACTGTACCTCAAAGTACCAAGTGAAAAAGAGAACAAAGGCTATAAACAAAAATCCAAAGGGTCTTGTTTGTTTGTTTGTGTTTGTTTATTTTGAGACAGGGTCTCACTATGTAGCTGGCAAGCCTAGACCTCTGTAGATCAGGCTGAACTCAAACCCAAAGAGCTTTGGCTATCTCTGCCTCTAGAGTACTGGGATTAGAGGTGTGCAACACCATACCAGACTAAAACCATGTTTTAAAACAAGCCAAAAATGAAAAAAGAATAGATTTCTAAAAGAATCTAAAATAATTCTGGAAAAAGAACATACAATCGGCAAGTCTCAAGGTTATAAGGCACAAGCCTCTACAAAACACATCTCCTAGCCTCTTGGCAAGAAGAGATACCCACAACTCCTGTCCTCCTTTGACTCTCAACATCTAGCATAGCATCAGGAATGCAACCCCAAACTTACAAGTTTGGTGGAGAAGAAGCAAGAAAAGGGAAGGTGACTGGTCCTCAGACATAATGAGGTAGGCTACCCAAATTGGGGTCTCCAAGAACTGAAGGGTGGCAGAAGTTTACCAGTACTGAAACCTGCCATGAGGGTGATGGGCAAGTTAGAATTTGTACCTGGCTTCAAGTGTTCTTTTAGTATTTGAGAAATGGCACATTTCCACATACTAAGTAGAATTACTGTCTTCTTCCAGGATTTCATGGTGCACAAGGCCCTGCCTGGTACAGTGGCATATTTATGAAAGCATGAAAAATGGTCCGAGACAACAAGCAAGTACCCACAACTACAAGTTTCAACATTTATTTAAAAGAACCCTGTTTTCCTTCAAGATTTATTACAATGAGTAGAGGTATTAAAGTGCAGGTAATCTCTGAATGATGTTCTTCATGACTGAGAAAATGACCTTCGCTGGGAGTTTGCTAAAGTCAAATGAAGGCGTAGAACCGCTTTCCCTACTAGAGAATGTTCTTGATTTTTTTCAAGATTAACTGCCAAGAACAGCATCACTGCAGTCTGACAGGTATGACAGTGTACTACATGCATAGCACACATAACATGGCCAGGCACGGAGAAACAAACTGATGTCCAACTAAGTCACCTCAAGGATCCAGAATATGTGCTGTGTAGTTTCAGCCACTAACTTTCGCTTTTCCTATGAAATCTAGACTTCCATTTCCTTGATGAGAGCAGAAAATATGTAAGAATTATATAGCTAAGAAAGTTGCCTTTATCTGCTAAGAATGTACGTGATGCTGTATAATCACAAGGTGCTGCTAGCAGCTTCTGAGCAGCTTCTTCTGGATGGCAGAGGTTACATAAATGAAACTGCAACATGAGAGCAAAACATGGGGTAAAAGAGTAATCTGAGCCCACCAGACTCACAAAGATATTAAATCTCTGCCCCCAAATTTGAATCTTATTTATTTTGCTTATTTCCCCATTCATTGCTATTAATTCAATGGTCTTGGGAACTGCAAGGCCATTTGGTTAAAGCAATGTATCTTAAAGAATACTGCCCACTATCTGAAATATTTTTAACTTTAAGAGTAAGGGGATGGGGTGAAGGAAATAGCAATGATGTGAATATATAAGGCAGAATTTCTTCAAAGGAGTTATTTCAAACACTATTCTTTTTATTTCACAGTACAAAAGGATAACAAAGCAGCATTAGTGCAGAGGTTTTGCATTTGAAGCCATGCACTCTCTGTGGTTACATGTCTTGCATTGTGCACTGTCCACACAAGCCAGCTTCACCAGTGCTAGAAGCTCCATTGCTCCTCAGTAGTTGAGAGGCAAAGAAGGAACTTTAGAAATTACCAGAGTGTTAATAAGATTTGAGAATGGCCCACTGTGTTTTTCTTATGTGTCAAAGAAACTAGAAGACTGAGAAGAATTTTTAAAAACTTTTCTCACTTATTTTCCTATTTACAAACTGTCACAGCTGTACCTGTCAATATGGCACAAACCTAGAGTTACCTGGGAAGAGGGAATCTCAACTGAAGAATTTCCCAGATCAGAATGGCCTATGGCCATGTTTGTGAGGCATTTCCTTAACTGCTAATTGATACAGGAGGGTCCAGGCCAATACTGGTAGTACCATCCCTAGGCAGGTGGGCCTGGGCTGTATAAGAAAAGCAGTTGAGTAAGCCAGAGGGAGCAAGCCTATAAGGAGTGTTCCTCCATGTTTTCTGCTTCAGTTCTTGTCTGAGCTCCTGCCCCAGCTTCCCTTGATGATGGAGTATAACTTGTAAGATGAAATAAACCCTTTCCTCTCCAAGTTGCTTTTGGTCAGAGTTTTATCACACAACAGAAAGAAACCTACAAAATATACACACACTTAAAATACACTCAAGATTTAAAATCCACTGCAAGCTATAGCATTTCTGATTGGTATGAAATTATTTCTCATTTTACTTTACTTTTGCTTATTGCTACAGTTATACTGAATATAAATATTTGTAAAACTATCACCTGATAGTTTTTAATATAATTCTGTTTTGTTCTTGTTTTGGCTTTTGAGAAATGATCTAAGTAGCCCTGGCTGACCTTCAATTTACCAAACTAGTCTTAAACTTATAGTGATCCTCCTTCCTCTACCTCCGAGATTACAGGTATGTGCTACCACGTCCAGCCAAGAATTTATTTGCTCACAGCACAAGTACCCAGGGCTGAAATGGTGTTCTAGGGACGAAGGCACAGCAGAGAAGGAGAAAAGCAGAAGTCGTAGACCTACAGAGATTACGTGGTAGTGTGAGAAGACAAGAAACAATATAAAGATAAGACTTCATCGTATATTTGATCAATATCTAATATAATAATCAGCATCAAAGAAAATAAAGGAAGGAATAGTTTAGGGAATACTGGGTTATACTTTGAAATTGGGTGAATTTTCATTATTCAAAAGAACTACATATAATCGTAAAAATGTAGGAAGCACAGAAAGAGTAGTTATAGAAGCCAGAGTCACTGTTCTCACTCGTAACTACTACAGCAGGGCACTGAGCCAAGTACTTCATAAGCACTCTACCATTTCAGCACTATGACAAGTCTGTGAGTCAGAGCTACTATTATATCTATTTTACATTTGGAAAAATTAAAGCTTAAAACAATTAAGAAGTTTGCCTATGGTCACAGTTAAAAAGTAGTAGAGCTAGAATTAACACTGGAGAGGGGGGCATGGGAAACAATGAAAAGGAAACAGCAAAACTACTGCCAATCTACTTACTTCTGTACACATCCTCCACATCCTTTCCATTAACATTTTCTGTAACACACAACATTTCCTATAACAATGAGCCAGATACAGAGAATTGGTGGTCTATCTTTTCTATTGAATCATATATAAACAGTATGAAAGAGAAAAAAAATAATATAGATGCAGAAACACACACACACACACACACACACACACACACACAAAACTTAAAAAAGCTCTCAAGCAGAGACTGGCAACACGCACTTATGTAAAGTGATGCAGGGAGTAGTAGGTGACAAGGACAGCCTAGAGCCTCTCTGAGGCTATAGAAGATTTTTCAAAGTAGAGAGGCATAAGCTCTGAATTTTCTTACATTAGTGTTCCTGAGAATGGGGATAGAAAAAGGTTAAAAAAGTTGACTTCAGATGACAGAATTTGCATTGTGCAAGATTGAAAGGCTATGGGAACTCTGGAAAATTCCACCAGTTACAATCTAGTGGTTAAGACACTTGTTTTAAAGAGGGCTTTTGTAACTGAAAAGGAAAAGAAAATAAGTAGATGGAGCTGAATAACTAGAACCCAGAGCTAAGGAACTGGCAATGTTTTGATGTGAAGCAGGGTGGAGGAAAGTAGATAAAGAGGCTGTGCAAGCTCCTGCACAGAATGGCCAGGCTGGAGAGTGGTCAAAGCTAGGGAGAAAGAGACCAGGGATTGCTTGTGGGTGAGGAAGGATCCTCAAGATCCCCAAAGATGAAAAGCTTTGCTTTTACTCATTAATTGCTTTTACTCAAGAGTGATGCTTTGCATTTAAAATAGAAAGGAAATTCACTGTAAGCATGCAAGAATCCAGGACACTGTTTAGTCTTCGATCAACAACAATACCAAAAATGCTGAGTGCTCAGCACACTGTGGATATCTGATGGTAACTCACTTGTCACAACAAAATGGAGAGGGAGAATTGAAGACAGGGAGCAAGGATGGAGAAAAAGGTGATTGCAGGTACAGTAGGTAGTGGCCACTCATCAAGGTCAAGTGTTCCTCCTTGTCAACCTGAGTCCAAGTAGAAGAACCTTCACAGTACAGTTAGCTACTTTAGCAATCCAGCAGCTAGAAACATGGATTTCAGCAGGAAGGTTCTCAACAAGGAACTCAGGGGATTTTCTAGATGTTTGAGTATCAAAGTATAAGCATCTTAATTTTTTAGATTTCTAAAATGCATCATAACATCTAAAACATCAGAAATAATATAATTTGAGGACTTTTATTATGCCAAAGCTATGGCTATCAACAGTAAAAACCAACTCTTGGGACTACAGAAGAATTTATGAGTTTTCTCCTATATCAAGTGTACTCCAAGTTCTGTGCTGAACCATGACACAGCACATATAGATCTACTGGCTCCCTGTGTACTCCTGCCTGGTGAGGATAAGTGTGCCCTGCAGCTGAGACCTGTCCTCACAACTATAGCAGGCTGGGCACAGGCCCCAGTGCATTCCCACAGCCTCCTCAAGCAGGGCAAGGAAGAGGTTAACACACACAGAAAACACTTACTGAATAAGGAGAAGAAAAACACTATGATAAACAGAACATCACAAAAGAAACACAAAATAAAAATAATTAAGTTCTAGAGACAAAAGGAATCCAAGGGAAGAAAATCAGTAGAAGCACAGAGCCTGCTGTGAGCTATGTCCACAGATGTCCACATCCAGAGTGTCTGGGTGTGCAAGCAGAAGTGGAGCTACTTAAGATTACTCAGGCAGACCAAAGAAGGAGGTAAGGCACGGAAGACCAACCCAATATGTCTGTATATTTGAGGTCAACACTTGCAAATTTATGCAAGATGAATCAGCAAAATCAGAAAATTTGAAAACCTAATGTGTAGAGTTAAAGCTGTTTCCTACCATGGTTTTAAGATAAACACAAAGCAGATAGGAGATAAAATATCATATGTACTGTACATGGCTTCATATTCTGTTGGTTTAGTCTTAAGCTAAAGTGGTAGAAAATATTCAAGAAAAGTCAATCAATACATTATAAAAATAGCTCTCCAGGTTTTTCTGTTTGTAAATTCTCCTTTAAGCTTATTCTAAACTTTCTGAACTTTTAAAGAACATTTTACCCTTTAGAAAGATTGCCAGTGAGATGATTCGGCACTTGCTGCCAAACCTGAGGACTTGAGTTCAATCTTGGGAACCCACACGGCAAAAAAGAGAGAACTGCAGGTTGTTCCCTGACCTCCAATTGCAGGCAGTTGCAGGTATGCACGTGTATACACACACACACACACACACACACACACACACACACACACACACACCCCACAAAGTAAATGTAATTAAGATTTTAAAAAATTAAATAAAATTTCCATGAGATCTGCAAAGTTAAGAAGGTTTGAAGGCAGAGCTGGAAAGGTGTGCGGCTCTAAGTGAAAATGATGGCGTGGGATCACAGGCGAACAGATTCTGGCACTTTCGTACAAACACACAAAACTTTTATGAGTAAGAGGAGAGATGCAAGGTTTGAAATCAGTACACACTTATGGCACTGTATGGAGAGAAAAGGAGGCCCTCTCAACAGATCAGCCTTGCAGATTGTTCCTTCCACAAGGCAGGGGAAGAAGGCCTATGTGGTCACATGCCTATTGCTGTCCTGATTCCTACATGAATCCCTGGGTACCAATCTCACTCTCTTGAGTTCTATGACTTTATTTTGGCTAAATTCTTCCATGATCTCTCATTGTTTTCACCATTCATAACTGGTTGGTTTAGCCAACTGTCATCCACTTTACATGGAAGGCTGAGATGGAATGATAGCTTGAGCCCAGAAATGTAAGAATAGTCTGGGCAACACAGTGAGATCTGAATTTAAACAACAACAACAACAACAACAAAAAGACCTCAAGTAATACACAAAAGAAAATCCACTCCTGCCACTAGCTCTTCATGTGAGATCTAGCTACCATTTTGTGTTGCCTAGTGTTAGGGCTAAAAGGGGTTCTGTCAAAGAGATATGTTGAAGTCCTAAATCCCTCCTCATATCTCAAGATGTTCAGGCTTCAGCATCCAGAAGGGTAACACAGTGAATCTCCGTTGCTCTAGCCACATGATGTGTGGCGCTCTGTCACAGCAGCCCTATGACACCAGTGCTGGTAAAGGTGCTCTTCCACACCCTAATTTCTGAGTTTTTTTCCAAGATGACCTGCTAAGTAAATCCCAGACTCACACTGAACAGTCACCTATCCTCATCTCAGCCTGTCTGAAATCTTATCTTGCTGGTCTGTCAACCCTTCACTGTCCATCACAGCTCCTTAGCTAAAGAGCTAATTAACAATTAACTCAAAACCTTTGTTCTTCTTCAGCCTCACTGTTATCTACATCCTCAGAGCCATCTTCTCAAGACCTGTTGGTCCACTCTGGCCTCCATAAGTAGTTCCTCACTATTCCAGACACATTTCCGACTGAGGGGTTTCTTGTGGCCTGTTCTTGCTGGTTGTTTGATATGCTTTATCAAAACTTGCCTGATTAACACCCTCTGTTTTATTCAACTTTCTATTCAAACGTTACCTTCTAAATGGGATCATTATAATGAGGGACTTTCACCCTCCACCAACTACTTTGATCCCTTATAAGAGTGCCTCCTAAAGAATACACCATCTGACTGTTGCCTATTTACTAAGAAATTATTACTTCCTATCTTGGTTATGAACAGACTCCTCACGAGGGCTTCTCCCTGCCCCCTGATGGTCCCAAACACTCAGGCCAGGACCTGGTGCTGAGAATGGTATGCCTACTACATAATTCATAGGTTTCTTAAGGGTATTCTAGTTACCAACTGCAACCCATCCAATATATTTCCCATACTGCCCACAAAAAGCATGGATACTTTTCAATAGGTCTTTATTTGAAATATTTCATAAAAAGAAAATGACCAGTGCCTCCAATGTGATGTGAGCAGCTGGCTAGTCCAGTTGCTTTTCCAGCACCATAAAGTCCCCACTCCAGGAGGACACTCACAGCCCTTTGAAATCCGTATCTAGCCCATCTCCTCTGACCATTCACACTTTGCCTTGCCTATTACAGTCCCACACTCTGCAGTGTGTTCAGTCAACCAACCACTCTAACTTCTCCAGACAAACTGTGGCTCTTCTCATTTCTACATCTGCTCATAGTTTTGTTGAGTTCATTTCTATCTTGTTCACATGGTAAATTCCTGGCCAATTTCTCTTTTAGGGAACTAAACTGCCAGAATGGAATTAAATAATTCCTATTCTAGGTTTCTTTTTCTTTTCTTTTTTTTTTTGAGACAGGGTCTCCCTGTAGCCCCAGCTAACATGAAACTCATTATTTAGATCCGGCTGGCCTCAAACTCACAGAGATCTGCCTGCCTCTATCTTCCAAGTGCTGTGATTAAAGGCATGCACTACCATGCCCAACTTCTAGGTCACTTTTGATATGATACAACTGATTTCTTTTTGAGTGATTATTTAAAACTTTTTAAAAAAAATTTATGTGTATAAGTGTATTCCCTGCATGTATGTAAATGCAATAATGTTGTGCAATGTCCACAGAGGTCAGAAGAGGGCATCAGATTCCCTGGAATTAGAGTTATGGGTGGTTGTTAGCCACTGTGTGGGTACTGGGAATCAAACCTGGGTCCTTTGCAAGAGCAGATAGTGCTCTTAACTGCTGAGCCATCTCCCCAGCCCCACTGAATGATTTAATGTAAGCTCCTCATCTTCTGCTCTGTAGGCTCCCCTGGTGTGCAGGTTTTCCTTGTAGGTACTGCCAATACCTCTGCAAAGCCTGACACAGCAGATACATTCCACCTGTTGTAGAGAGTAGCTTAAATAAAACTCAAATTCTTATTGTAGGTAAGTATTATAATCAAGCAAATATCAACAGTTTATAGATAGAAGCTTTTGTACCCATAACTTCAGAACCAATTTTCATCATTTATTTTTCTATTTCAAATGTTATCATAAAACTATTTTGTAAATGTTTTCAGACTTTTAAGTTAGAATGCATGCTAGAGTATTCTTTCAAGCTTGCTCTCCAGATTCAATCTGTGGTGATGCCTTCAGTTTAAAAGCAGCTTGATGTCTGAAAAGCTGTTCCAGCTACTTGCCTTTTGTAGGTCTGGTGCTAGGTGCACTGTGATGAGAACACTCATTGCTCATGAACTTCTGCTGTCGCTATGGTCTGGATATGAAATGTCCCCCAAGGGCTTATGTCCCTAGTTGGTGGCACTGCTTTGGGAAGCTGTGAACTCTTCAGGGGTAGAGCCTAACTTCAGGAAGTCGGTCACTGGAAACTAGGCATTGAGGGTTCTAGCATAGCTCTACTTTCAGTCTGAGCATTTTGTTTCCTGAGCTGTCAAGACTTGAGAAAGCCATCTCACACTCCCATTGCCCTGAAACTGTGAGCCTAAATAAACCTCTTTTGTCTGAAACTGTATAAGGCATTGTATCATAGCAATGACAAAAGTGATCATCCATACCTCACAGCTCTCTTTCACCTGGTAGATAACCTGTGATGGTTGGTTTTCATTGTCAACTTGACATAATCTAGAATCACCTGGGAAAAGGGCCTTTGGGAGCATCTTAATTACATTAATTGTTGTGGGCAGCACCATTCCCAGGGTTTGGGGTTCTAGACTGCATAAAAATGGAGAAAGTGAGTCTGGAGAGATGATGGCTCAGCAGTTAAAAGCAATGGCTGCTCTTGCAGAGGACCGGGGTTTGGTTCCCAGCACCCATATCGTACCTAAAAATCTTTGGTAACTCCAGTTACAGGGGACCTGACACCTTCTTCTGACCTCCATGGTGTGCTTACTTGCATGCAAGCAAAACACTTATACACATAATAAAAAACAAAAATGAAAAAGATACAGAAAGAAAACTGAGCACAAACACGCATGCATCAATTCACTGCTCCTTGTTCTTGACTGTGTGTATAACGTGACTAGCTGCGCTTGAAGTTCCTACCACCTTCACTTTCCGGCAATGATGGAGTGCAACCAAGAAATATGAACTAAGTAAGTCCTTTCTCCCTTAAGTTGCTTTTCTTGGGGTATTTTTTCATAGCATCAAGAAACAAAGCTAAGACATAAGCATTTAAGTTTCAAGGGTTTTAATCCTAGCTTAAAAACATATTCTTTTGGTGCATCAAGGAACAGAAGGCAGTAACCTTTGACAGGATCCACGATAGCAAGGGCTCTACTGTCACGACACATGGGGAGCTTAGAGAGCAGGGCTGTAAGGGTTATATTTAACCGGACATCAACCGCCCAGGAAACAAGGGCAAGAATCATCAAATGGGACCTCATTAAACTAAAAAGCTTCTGTACATCAAAAGAAGCAACTAAGGAAGTGAAGAAAAACCCACAGAATGGGAGAAAATCTTCACCAGTGAGACAGCTGACAGGGATTTAACATCCAGAATATATAACCAACTCAAAAAATACAGTACCAAGAAAGGAAGTAACCTAATTAAAAGATGGGCTAAGGAGCTGAACAGAGAGTTCTCAAAAAAAGAAATAAAGATGGCTAAGAAGCATCTTAAAAGGTGTTCAACATCACTAGTAATTAGGGAAATGTAAATTAAAACCACTTTAAGATTTCATCTTACCCCAGTCAGACTGGCTAAGACCAGGAAAACAAGGGATATCAAATGTTGGAGAGGATGTGGGGAAAGGGGAACACTTGTCCACTGCTAGTGGAGCTTTAAACTTGTTCAACCCCTATGGAAAGCAGTGTGGAGAATGCTTAAAAAAAAATTACAAATGAACCTACCATTTGACCAAGTTATACCTCTCCCTGGCATATACCCAAAGAACTCATCCTATTGCAGAGACATCTGTACATCCATGTTTGCTGCTGTTCTTTTCACAATAGCTAAGAGATGGAAGCAACCTAAGTGTCCCTCAACTGACGAATGGATAATGAAAATGTGGTTCATTTATATGATGGAGTTTTACTCATCAGTAAAGAAATATGAAATCATGAAATTTGAAGGTAAATGGATGGAACTAGAAACTTTTACTAAGTGAAGTAACACAGACTCAGAAAACAAAAACAAAAACAACAACAACAACAACAAAAAACGGCGTATATTCTCCCTCATATGTGGATCTGAGCAACAAATCCTGATAAGTGAGTATGTATCCAGACATAACTACAGGAACTAGGATAATAAAGAGGAATCAGGGAAGTAAAGGAAAAGAAAGAATCTGAAAGAGAGGAACAGTACAGGCATTAACAAGGGAGATATGGATAATAATGGGGTTATTTTAAGGGGGAGAGAGGTTATACAAGGAACCTAGGGGATAAAGGGAAAGAAGGAGCTCAAGAGAGATGGGGCCATAGGAGAAGGGGATTAGTAAGGGAGAAATGGAAAAAATGGGGGCACCTTAAATGGGAAAACCATGGTGGAAGGGTTAGACAATGTGAGAGATAAGCAATGCCTAGCTAGTTTTAGAAAACCAGAGGGAACCATATTAGGCCAAAAACCTACCGACAAATTATACATACAACCAGATCAAAGAATGTAACAAATGCCTAGGCAACGTTTATCTGAGAGTGTTTGGTCTTTTCCCAAGCTCTAGCTACATGGCATATGGTAATTACAAATACAAGACTGTTGGAACTAACCTTCTTGGATGTTTAACAGCCATACTTCGAGGCCTATACTAATTTGTTCAGGGGGACATAAAGGACAGTATTTGCTCCTTGCCCTCCTAGGTCGACTAAGTTCCAGGGGACTATGAGCATCTCTCAAAATGTCCTGTAACTATGATGAGTAACTTGTCCTCTTGATCAAGGAGGCTGAGGAGACCCCACCAGATGGACTTGAACCAGTGTCCAGTCTACAAAGAGGAGGGTCAACACAGAGGAATCATTTCCTCCATGCTTCCAAGCAAAGGCAGCCATTGTCAAGTAGGACCTTTGACTTATCTTCACCTAGATGGAACTGGTAAAAGAAAGGAGCCAGGGGCTCCTCCTAGGCCCATGTTACCCTTGAGGAACAGATCCTGTAACAACCTTAAGAGTAAAAATAAATTGTCTTATCTGGGCCAACTGTAGGGTCTTAAACGTCCAAAAGGAAAGAATAACGAAGATTAATGGGGTCAATATAATTTTAAGAGTCCATATGTATAGCTAAAGGCTACATAACAAGAAACAGTGTCAGACAGGAGATACCTTCCTTTGAGTTATTGGCCAAGGTGGCGCAAGAGACTCCCAGACAGTAACCCAGCATAGAACTGGGAAAATGAACAGCAGAACCCAATCTTATCTAAAGGAATACTGACAACTGATTGCTGCTAGATGAGGAACAGCTGATATTCCTAAAACAAGGATCTCTAGATAGGCTGACTAGATTCAGCAGATGGACAAGCACTGGAGAATGGCTGGGGGTGTTGACAACACAGTGGACAGTAACAGGGATGACAGAGTATGTGGGCTCCAGTATGTGGGAGGGAGGAGGCTAAGGGAGGGTGCCATTTGGGAAATGGGTACATACATGAATAAGATTGTGTGGGATGTTCTGCATGATATACAAACAGAAAAATCAACAATTTTTTTTTAAAAAAGACATTTGAGAAGGAAGCATAAAAATTTACTTCATGTTAAATAGTAGTGGTGATAAACATTACCAGTGAAATCTACCTGATGACTTTTTATCCATACTCGGGTACTAAGGATTAGAGTGTAACTGACT
>NW_008341172.1:1075995-1090448 GCF_000622305.1 Nannospalax galili | reverse complement strand
TAAGATATATTTTTAAAAGGCAAGCTAAGATGGTCCCGTTTTTATAAATGAAGCATTTGCTAGTGTACAAAGAAGATAAAGGATAGCCAGGTGTGGTGGTATATACTTTTAATCCCAGCACTTAGGAGGCAGAAGCAGGTGGAGCTCTGTAAGATTGAGGCCAGCCTAGTCTACATAGTGAGTTCCAGGTCAGTTGAGGCTATAGGGAGACCCTGTCTCCATAAAGACAAAAAGTCTTAGTGTTAATTGCATTAAAAATGAATTTTTCTGTATGAAACTGTATATTTTAATAAGGAAATGGAGATCTTTTTTAAAGGTTAAAACCTCATTTAATTTTATATCTTATATTTTTGATCTTTTTGAGACAGGCTTTCCCTGTAGCCCCAGCTGGTCTGGAACTCACTATGTAGACCAGGCTGGCCTCAAACTCACAGAGATCCACCTGCCTCTCCCTCCCAAGTGCTGGGATTAAAGGCGTGCATCACCACGCCTGGTCCATAGGGTTTATACTGAATACAATATTGTATAACTGTATTAATTCAACCGTAAACCTAAAAAATTACAGCCAATTTTGAAGGAGATGCATCTTAGCTCTGGAAATTGTTATTGAACATGTCAATGCTGCTGTAATGAAATGCTTCTTCTAATTATGTGGTTATTAAATTAAAAAAAATTTTAAGTAAAAAGAAAAAAGTGTTTAGACATTCTGCCAACAAATGCAAAACATTTCTTGGGAAGTAGCATAGCCAAGAAAAAAAGAAAGAAAAAATAGTCCAAGTTGTAAAAATGTAATAAAAATTATAATTAGTCTAGAACATGTTAAAATAGCTATGAATTTTAAGGTAATTGTTCAGAAAGATATAAAAAAGAAAGACAAACTGGGCATAGTGGTGCATGCGTATAATCCCAGCACTTGGGCGGCAGAAGCTGGTGGATCTCTGTGCGTTCAAGGCCGGCTGGGGCTACAGGGAGACCCTGTCTCAAAAAGAAGAACAACAACAAAAAAGGCATATTGATGAGTAACTAACACATAAATACTTTATGTATGTTTAGAATTCCAGTAGAAGTTGGCAGAGAAGTCAAAACAAACCCAAGATTTCATCCTTCTTGGCAAAGACACAGTAGGTCAAAAATACTGCTAAAGGTTCTGGAAATGAAAGGGTCAAAAAATTTTTTAAAATTTATTTTACGTGGGTGTTTTGCCTACATATATATGTACACCTGTGTGTGCAATGCCCATAGAGGCCAGAAGAGGGCAACAGATCCCCTGGAACTGGAGATAAGGAGGGGTGTTGGACTCCACGAGAGTGCTGGGAACCAAACCTGGATCCTCTGCAAGAGCAGCTAGTGCTCTTAACTGCTGAAACATCTCTCGAGCCCCAAAGGTCAAATATTCTTATGAAAAACAGCCAACAAAATAAAGTAGGAACGCAGACCTCCAGAATAACTGGAGCAAAGACAACATAAAGAAAACTAGATTGTTAGTCACATCAGAAACAAATGCAAAAAATAAACAAAAATAGAATATAAACGTACAAACCAACAGATGCAATGGTGGCAATTAGGCCACACAATAACGTTTTAAATAGATATAAAGGCCACATTTTATTAAGATACAAACATTCATTAAGTGTTACACAAAATTAATTTATATCCTATTTTCATGGCACATTCCTGAAATAACATGAAGCAGGAAGATGGAAAACAGATAGAGAGATGCTAATAAAAATAAGGTAGAGGACCCATGCAAGTCCAAACTAGACAAAAGCCCAACACAGAAGGGGGAAACCATTAAGAAGCCCCAACCTTAGCTGAAAAGCTACTGACAACCAATGATTACTGGGAGAGGGAGAGTTGGTTTTCTTCAAGGGAGTGACTCTAGATAGATTGACCAGGTTCCAGTGGATGAACTCACACCAAAGGACATTTGGGGACACAAATGTGACTTGAAAAATCTTAATATATAGAACAAAATGAATGAAATCTTGTGGGGGGAGTTATGGGATTTGTAAATAGGGAAGGGGTCTAATTATGATCAAGATGCATAGTATAAAATTTTCCAAAAGTCAATTAAAAAGAAAGAAATGTCATTCAGAAAAAGTGCATTAATGAGGAAAAAGGCGTTTGTGAAATATAATTTAAATATAACGTCTAAAACGTGAAGTATAAAAAAAGATTTAAAATGAACACAAAGTAGCATAGTTTCCAAAGAAATAAAATGAAGATAATTAGAAAATAAAAAAGAACTAGGCAATTTTATTTGAAGGATTTCTAGATAAAGCTTTGAATGTGGAAAATGAAGTAGTCAAAAGTAAACAAAGGAAGGCAGTAGGCAGGAAGGGGGAAGGGAGATCTGTGGGAGGCAAGCATGTGGCAACTGCGCAGGTGCTCAGCTGGCTCTGACTATCTGACTTTCTGGATGGTGTGGATGTTCTGCACAGTCAGGGATCTCCAGTTATGGAAGAGCAGGCAGGATAGGCTGCACACAAGTCATGAAGAGAGCATGCACAGGGAGGAAAGAGAGGCAAAAACTAGGCAGATCCTATGGGGAGCTGGATGCCAGACCAGAAAGAGGTGCACCTTTGTCTCTCTAAGGCAGGAAGCAAGCAGGTGGCAAAGAGCAAGGCAAACTACACAAAGCCATTCAAAGCCAGGCCCTGACTCTAGGTTAAGGGAAGGGAAAGAAAAGCATGCTGAGTACTGTGCTGGCCTGTACTTGCCTCTGTGTGCAAGCTAAGTGTCAAATCTTGTTTTAGGAAACAATAAAAGGAAGGTGTACAGCACACAGTGGAGAAGTTACCTCTTACGAAGAACCTGTTGACAGTAGAATAGAAAAGTACATATCCTCAGTTCTGAACTACCTCAAGGGTACGACACAAAGGCACACAGTGAGTTAAGAGACACAACAGGCTGGGGACGGAGTTCAGTTGATAGACTATTTGCCCAACATGCATAAAACCCTAGGTTTGATCCCTAGCACTCCATAAAATGGGCAAAGTGGTGCATACCTGAAATCCCAGCACTCTGCAAGTAGAGGCAGGAGGATCAGAAGGTGAAAGTCATACTGGTTTACATGTGGAGTTCAAGGTCAGTTTGGGCTACATGAGACTCTGTCATAAATATAAAGGACAAAACTATCAGGAAGGGGAAACCAACTGTGCTTTTTGCTTATGAACACAAAAATTTTAAATGTTCAAACATGCACTGATTGTTTAATATTTTATACACAGAGAAGGTAGGTAATTAAATCTGTCACTAATTCCTACATTTTGTTATATATATATTCCTCTGTTTAATAGTTATATAGCACTTGCTTCACTCACTAAAATGATCTTTGAGGGGCTGGAGAGATGGTTCAGTGGTTAAGAGCACTGACTGCTCTTGCAAAGGACCCGGGTTCGATTCCCAGCACCCACATGGAGGCTACAAACCGTCCTTAACTCCGGTTCCAGGGGAATCCGAAGCCCTCTTCTGACCTCCGGGGCACTGTGCGACACAGGTCCACTCAAATACATGCAGGCAATACACTCCTACACATAAAATAAAAATAAATAAAATATTTAAAAAAAAAAAAAAAGATCTTTGAATGAGAACAAGGCAAACCAGCCCTCAGGAGGTGGAGGAAGGTATATATCTGTGAGTTTGAGGCCAATCTGGTCTATATATCGAGTTCCAGGCCACCTGGGGCTGCATAGTGAGACACTGTCTCAAAAAAAGAGTGAATTTGGGGCTGGAGCGATGGCTCAGCAGTTAAGAACACTGACTGTTCTAGCAGAAGTCCTGGGTTCGATTCCCAGCACCACATAGCAGTTGTTCAAGGCCAGCCTGGTCTACATAGTGAGTTCCAGGACAGCTGGGACTATAAGGAGACCCTGTCTCAAAAGACCCCCCCCCCCAAAAAAAAGTACCTAACTATATTGGTAATACAAAAAACTGAAAGTCAGGAAAACAAGAGTTTTAATGAAAACTATTGTAAATATCACAAGCTGCACGATCAAATCCCAGTTTTTTCTTCATGGAATAGATTCAGTGGCAGTTGCCTCATCAAACTCTCTTCCAGCCTCCTACAGGTAGAATGGCCACACTACAAAGTTCTGCCAGGACCTCTTCACCCTGACTTCCCTTTGGCTGGCTGCAAGTGGTAGATAATAAAATCCTAGCAAAGGCAGAGCTTGAAACTTCTGGGATTGAGACAGATGAGAAAGACCCACCTCTCCTTGTGGCGATGTGAAGTGTTAAGCACTTTTAAAGCACCTATAATATTTTATTTGACCTTGATGGAATCTACTTACTAGTATATTGACAGATTTTTGTAATCATCAACCAGAGTTCACTTCAGAACATTTTAACAAGAAACCCTGCATCCCTTAGCAGTTATTTCCCTGTTCCTATCCTTCCAACCTTAAGCAACCACTAATCTATTTTATGTCCTATTACCTATTTTGGACATACCCTGTTCCTATCCTTCCAACCTTAAGCAACCACTAATCTATTTTATGTCCTATTACCTATACACACACACACACACACACACACACACACACACACACACTGTTAAGCCATTCATCAACTGAATGACATTTTGGTCACTTCTGTCTTTCAGGTGCTAAGAATAACACTGTTGAAACCATATGGTACAGGGTGTGTAAGGGCCTATACTTTCATTTCTCCTGAGTAGATACCCAATAGTGGACTGGTTAGATACATGATAGCTCTATATGATGGTGTCCCATCATGGATTTATGTCAAGTGTTTCAGTCAGCTTTCTACCCAATTAATCAAATCCCTGAGTCAGTCAACCTATAAAATGAGGAGGGTTATCTGGCTTGCAACTGGAGGCTCCGGTCCACAATTAGCCCTGCTATTCAGGCCTCTATTGAAGTGCTGGCTGTTAATGGCAGTGTAGATGGCAAAGCAAAACTTCCTACCTCATGTCCAGAGAACAAGAGAGAAGAAGTGGGGGCCAAAGTCCCACAAGCCCCCTCAACTGCATGTCCCCAAAGACCTAAAGACCCCATAACAGGCTTCACTTCTTAAAGGTTCCACCACCTCCCCAGGAATCCAGCCAGCCTGGGTGCTGGGGAACGCTGACACAAACTGTAGCATATAGCATCTCTTCAAGTTTGTCTTTAAACTTATATGCTTCCTATTGGAATCTACTGGAGAACATAACTCAGCCAGCACACTGATGAACCAAAATAAAGGAATGGGGGTGATGAAGCCATGATCAAAAGACTGGAAACAAAGAGTGAGCTTTAAAGGTTAACCAAGGCTATTGACTGTGTAGCCCTTTGTAACCTGTTGGAGTAGTCCTTAAGTGGTGTGAAGTTAGTGTCCAGCTTCACTTCTCTTGCATGAGGAATTTAGTCATCCCTTCAACATTGTTGAAGAAACTTCTCCATTGACTAGCCTTGGTAGCCTTATCAGAAATTAGTTGATTGCAGACACATGGTTTTATTTTTGAACTCTTCAGGTATATATAGTCCTCCATTGACTTATGTATCCATCCTTATGATTCTGCTTGTGTCATAAATTTAGATTTTGGAACTATGAGAGCTACAATTTTTTTTCTTTTCCAGACTGTTTTTCTGTAGCTATTTTTAAAAATTATGTATTTTTATTTTATGTGTGCGAGTTTTTTTCTTGCATGTATGCAATTTATGTACTATGTGTATGTAATGCCCACAGAATCCAGAAGAAGGTGTTGGATCTCTGGGAACTGGAATTTCAGGTGGTTATTAGGCTCCATGTGGGTGCTGTGCCAATATGTATTATCCCTCACCATAAATTAGCCACCTATTAATACTTCAAAACAACTCAAAATCTGAAAACAGAATTTAGCCATTAAAAAAAATTACAATTTACTATAATAACCACTAATGTAAAAACTTAAAGGTTTTCATATTCTAAATCCTTCTAGACAATACCAGATATCATCTACAGGCACAGAGGGCCTGACACAGATTTCACCCTCTGGGGGACATTCTTATAATCCTACGGACTGAAGCTTTCTGGACTATCAGATGTTATATTCTATGTTTGACACTATTTGGCAAGGACCTCAAAAGAAATCCTGAACACTGTATCCTCCAGCTTTCCTAAGATTGTGTGGAGAGAGAAGTGACAGAAATAAAGACTAAAGGGTAAAGTAGCAGGATGGTAATAAAGATTTTAATTTTAGGGATATTTTAAATGGGCTCCTAATGTCTGAATTTAATGCTGCTCTTCAGAAAATTATTTGAGCTAATATTTGACATTAACTGATGAAATCCATCTATAAAATAAAAAAACTAGAATTAGATTAATAAAATGTTATGTATTATCAATTTATACATTTAATAACTGAGTAAATGTGATTTGCAATGGATGCATAGAGTTCCTAAGTAAGTGAGAGTTTCTCTGGTACTTAAGAAGCACTTAAAGGTACTTATCAAGGAAGCTCCATTTTAAGTAGTTTGAACATTCTCCCTGAAATCTTGTTTGCACTATCAGTTTACTTAGTGGAATTTTTTTCAGAGACTGCTATGTTGAGTTTTAATAAAGAGTGTGTCTGGAATAGCTCAAATCCCAACTCAATGGGACTGGGATTAATAAGGTTTTAAATTGCCTCAGAATATGAGGCCTCAGACAAGATGTTAGGTATCACTAGGATCCAGGGAGTTGGTCTGCACAGTCTATGCTAGAGGTAAGAAAATCCTTGTCAGAGTTAGTCTGAAATGGCTGCTTACTCCTCATAAAACAACTGCATCTTTATGATTTCAACTCTGAAAAGGAAAAACAGAGACAAATTTATGTATCCTAGAATAGACAGAGACTGGAGTTACGTCCTAAATCAACTGGCATTTTGACATGTGAACACTGATTTAACAGTTTTAGATTCTGTTGGCTTCTTTTCCATCTGAAAAATCTAAGTCAATATCAAGAAAAGCCTAGGTGCATGGTCTGCCACCTTCCTTGCTCTACCAGGGCTACTTCACCTTCTGGATCTCATGTTAATGCAGTTTAAATTTAGCCATTTGTCTTTCTCCATTCCTAAACACAGTGTGTACAACCTCACAGAAAACCACAGAGATGCATCAACTGGCTTCCCCTTGAAACAGTGCTTCCAAACTCAGCGGGATTCCCTAACACTTTGGATTGCAATTGACTCATGCCCCTCAAAACAGACTCTTTCCATTGATTTCCGAATTCAACTCAAACTGTCTTTTCCTTCTTTGTCATTCTAACATACATCTTTTTGTCCCAGACACTTCTAACTCTGGTTATCATCAGAAAATTCACCCTGTCACGAGATTTCTTCACATTAGGTGAATATCACTAAACACATATGCTAACAACCTCTGACTTCATCTTTTTAAGACAACCATCACCACTGTTGCAGGAGTCCATCCCTTCTCTACCTCCCTGTACCTGTATTCCCTCCCTCAACCAGCAAATCCAATGGTTTCAAGAGGAAAGGAGAAAAAGTTGGGGTCTAAATTTCTCCTCACAGTAAAACTTTTTCTTAACTGCATAAAATAGGAATTTTATGTATTGGTATGAAAACCTAAACATGAATATTTTATATTTTACTTTTAATTTATGTATAAACTCTATATTAACTGAAGAAAACTACCTTTTCACATCATTCTACTTTGACTGCCCTTCAGTATTTCTACTATATTTTCTATTTGTGTAACCAAAAAAAAGTGTTTTGAGTATACATATGTACATGTTCTACATAGGAGAAAAATATTAATCTGCTACATAAATTCTTATCTTACAATTTTCCCTAAGGGTAAAGAAATACTGGCAAATAAGAAAGTTCAGAGTACCCTTTGTTCTCCCAAATACAACAGAAAATGACAAGTTACTCAAAAACTTCCATACTGATCTGAGCAGGTTCTGACGAGGGGAGTAATTGTGGGAAACTCTCATCTTTGAATAGCTGTGAGGCATGAAATGTGGGGAAGTGTCTCAAACTGCCATGAAACCACACCATCCAGAGCATGCTTGCTTTCTGCCTTGGGAAGTGGAGCTATTGGTGGTGCTGAGGAATATAAAATGCTCCTCTGAGAGATCTAACAACCAAAGCAAATAGGACATTGTATGATACTCTGAGCTTTCCTATAATTACAATACAATATTGTATAGTTCTAACTATGTAGACCTCTAGAGAGCGTTGTCTATTTGCATTGAAAATGTCTATTTAAATTAAGCCTCTAAGTTCATGGATTTCCTCTTGGTAAGGCAGGCTAGTAAGGTGGAGACAGAGGCATCAAAATTAAGATATCAGGAATTGGAGAGATATCTCAGCAGTTAAGAATACTGGCTGCTCTTCTAGAGGACCCAAGTTTGGTTTCCAACAACCATCTATAATTCCAGTTCCAGAGAATCTAACACCCTCTTTTGACTTCCACAGGGTCTGCCTGAGAAGGGTGCACTTACATACATGCAGGTGAAACACTCATACACATTAAAAAATAAATAAATGGGGGCTGGAGAGATGGCACAGCAGTTAAGAGCACTTGACTGCTCTTGAAGGGGACTCCGTTCGATTCCCAGCACCCACATGGCGGCTACCAACTGTCCTTAACTCCAGTTCCAGGGGAATCCGAAGCCCTCTTCTGACCTCCATGGCATTACATGACACGGTGCACTCACATATGTGCAGGTAATACACTCATACTCATAAAATAGAAATAATAAATATTTTTTTAAAAAGCAAAATTATTTTTTAAAAAAATTATAAAAAATAAATAAACAAATTAACTAATATATGAAAGAAGCCTGTTAGCAGAAAGACTAGAAACCCTTGCCTACCCAGGGCTACATGTAAAGGACAGAACATGTACAATACACAGATTCAGGAGGTGGCTCATCTCACTACTCTCATACCTAAGATTATTAGAGTTTCTGATCTACCATAGCTCTCTACCACCTTCCTCAGAATAAACTGTCTCTATTTTTATCACTATCCGTCTGTCCTTGGTCCATTTCTTTGTTCTGGGACAAAAGAACCTGGAAATCACAGCAGGTGCCCTTTGGACTCGGATTCATGCTTACAGCACTACTGATACCTGTTTTCTCTTTCATATTCAAGAATATTACACAGTTTGATGTTCCTTCACCATGTTCTCAAATTACCTCATATCTTTTTCATTAAAGGGTCTGATTTTTTTCTTCTGAAGTTGGAAATTACTTGTTCTGATCTTCTTATCTACTTTAGTAATTCCCATATAAAAGGCAAGTTGGTTGGTTCCTAATCCAGTTTGTAAGAATAAAAACAGTAAGTCCTATGTCAGCACTGCTAATGCTCTCATTATTTTGAATCCAGTATTTCAGTCATCTTTCTCATTATTCAGTGTGGTGGACATTAGTATCCTATATTACAGGAGGAAAATGATTAAATGTGTATCCAGTTCCACTCCTTGACTGACTAGTCACATTTTGAAATATTTTGAAAAAATAATCAAGAAATCCCTATAACACTCAAAGATTCTGCAGATTCTACACTGCATATTCCCTCACTGACAGTCAGTGAAACCATAGACAGAAAGCCACAGGACAAGGGAGCTAGTCACACCCTTATATCCAGTTTCCCAAGACTCAGATGAAACCGATGAAAGCAGACAATGAGGTGGAGGGCATTACCTCCAACATATGGTCAGATTTGGGAACCAACGACTTAGAAAACTACAGCTTAAAGATCTTAGGTAGGTCCTATTGTTACAGAAGTCCTGGAGGCCATTGAGGATGGCTATTTTCTCCTAGTGAAAACGGTGGAATCTGGGGATGGAGAGATGGCTCAGTGGTTAAGAACACTGGTTGTTCTTGCAGAAGACCTGGGTTCAAATCCCAGCACCCACATGGCAACTAACAACTGTCTGTAACTCCAGTCCACGGGATCTGACAGCCTCTCTGTCCTCCTTGGACATTGAACAACGTGGGTGCACTTACCTACATGCAGGCAATACACACATATACATTAAATAAAGATAATAAATAAAATATTTTTTTAAAAAAAAGAGGGGCTGAAGAGATGGCTCAGCAGTTAAAAGCACCGACTACTCTTGCAGAGGACCCGGGTTCAATTCCCAGCACCCACATGGCAGCTACAAACCATCCTTAACTCCAGTTCCAGGGGAATCTGAAGCCCTCTTCTGACCTCCGCGGCATTGTACAACACGGGTGCACTCACATACATGCAGGCAATACACTCATACACATAAAATAATAAATAAAATATTTAAAAAAAGAAAGAAAAAAGTGAAATCTACCTCCAGCCCTGAATGTAAAAATGACATTCTGACCAGTTCCAAAGATTATAGCATTACATATCATTGCCTCCTTCCTTAAGAATTAATCCAGTTGAGCCTGTCAATCATCGGGCCAAGAAAGATGATCTACCCAAAGCCATACTGAAGAGATGGGAGAAATAATTACCTCCTTAATGAGATAATATATTTTTTCCTTCCCAGAAACTCTCCTTATTCACAGTTGCTTATAGAGACATGGCAACAAAGCTCTGTGAAGTCTGCCCTTTTTCTCCTTTTATATCTCTTTCTTTTGGATACTTGCCAAAACCTAAACACATTTTCTTTGGCACTTTGGCCTTTATCACTCTTTCTCTGAAGCTACCATCCTTTAGCCATGTGACTACTTACTGACCTCTATTACTGAACATGATGGCTTAACACAGAAGCCATGGTTTTCTCTCCTGCTCTCCTTCATATCACTCTTCCCAGTGGCTGCTGGAGATGTAGTTTGCATGCCCTGTTGTTTTCTCTCAAACCCTAATAAATTTTTCCTCAAGCTTCCTATTGAGTCCTTTTAAAACTATTTTATTAATGAGACTAAGAACATAAAGAGGGGTCCCCAATGTTTCTAGTAACATTGTGACCAGACTATAACCCAAGACTTCAGACTTGAAGCCTTCCCTATGAGACAGGCTTTTAAAAAGAAGGGGGATCTGTTTCACAATATGTTTAGACCTGAGCATAGAGAGCTCTTAAAGCTGTCTGCATTATCTACTCTAAACAGCTTTCTAGTAAACCACTGTGTTGATAACTGTAAGAGTTCATGAACTTGTAAGTATGTAAACTTTGTGAAGGACAGCATTTCCCCCCTTTAACGTTCTCCATTTCCAAAAATTACCTATTTTTACTTTTTTTTGAACTTAAAATTTCATCCTGAATTTTGTCAAAAGCCTTTTCTACATCTATTGGGATGACAATGTGGTTTTTGTCTTTGAGTCCATTTCTATGATTGATGACATTTATTGATGTGCATATATTGAACAATCCCTGAATCTCTGTAATAAAGCCTACTTGATCATGGTAAATGATCTTTTTGATGTATGTCTGTATGCAGTTTGCAAGGATTTTGTTGAGAATATTTGCATCTATGTTCATTAAGGATATGGGTCTATAGTTTTCTTTTTTGGTTGTGTCTTTACCTGGTTTGGGCATTAGAGTGATACTGGCTTTAAGGAATTTGGGCGTTCTCCCTGTTTCTATCATTTTGAATAATTTAAGTAGTACGGGTTGGAAATCTTCTTTAAATGTGTGATTGAATTCTGCTGGGGGCTGGGCCCTCCCACATTGGACTGGCCTGTGTGGACTAGACTGGCCTCGAATTCACAGAGATTTGCTGGGCTCTGCCTCCCAAGTACTAGGATTGAGGATGTGTGCCATCATGATTGGCTTTAATCTTTGATTTCTTATCTGTACTTTTCCACCCTTAAACTTCATGGTATATATATTTCTCTGTAACCCGCTTCAAGTTATTTCTGGAAAAATGTGTTAAAAATTGCTTTTCTTAGCAGGGCTTGGTGGTGTACACCTTTAATCCCAGCACTCAGGAGGCAATCTCTGTGAGTTTGAGGCCAGCCTGGTCTACAGAGTGAGTTCCAGGCCAGCTGGGGCTACAGAGAGTCCCTGTCTCAAAAAGACAAAACAAAAACAAATCTATGTTTTACAAATCAGTTACACCACCTCTCAGTTGCCTAGGAAGAAAAAATTTCCCCTTTTTGGAAAAAAAAAAAAATTCAAAAAAAAAAAAAAAAAAAAAGAAAAAGAGTGAGAGTGAAAAGAAATCTTAGGAAGTCCAGACACCCTAACCCAGTTTACATACCATTGCCCAAAGACAAGGGACTGTGCTCTCCATCTTTTCTACTTTCCAAAGCTCTTGTGTCTATCAGGTAGAACTGAATTCACACCAGCACTCTATCTGCAAGGGAGTCTGAACATGTAATTTCTATCTCTCTAGCCGCCAGTAAAAAGGAAGACATATTGGGAAGTATTGATAATCTATCAAACACATGTGACATTTTAAATCTTCATTTCACCAATGGCTACACTTGGGTTCAGAGAGGAGCAGCACTTGAAGCAGGTCATATCGACTGCCAGAAACTGGCAGTTCTTAAACTGGTAAAACACTGGTAAATGTTTAAAACCTGGGTCTCTACGTATATTTCCAACATGAATATCAGCTGACATATTTCTGTGAGTGAAAGTAAAACAAAGATGTTAGAACTTCATTCTTTCATTAGCATGAGTGACACCTTTGCCGAATCAAATAAGAGGACCAATACACCAAGACTTCCTCTTTTTCTTTTATATTATTTGACATGTAATATCTAGACATCACAATTAAAACCAAAAGCTAGTCACAAAACTTCTTAGGGAATGAAGCTGAGGCAGCAAAGCAACAGTGTTAACAACTTGCCTGCCAGAGCTGGAGGGAGAGTGGGCAATTTAATTTTGCAGGTCAAGCTGAAAAAACAGCAACTCAATCAGCTACATGGACAGCTTTAAAGGTTTTCATATTCTAAATCCTTCTAGACAATACCAGATATCATCTACAAGCACAGAGGGCCTGACACAGATTTCACCCTCTGGGGGACATTCTTATAATCCTACGGACTAAAGCTTTCTGGACTATCAGATGTAACATTCTATGTGTTTGACACTATTAGGCAAGGACCTCAAAAGAAATCCTGAACACTGTATCCTCCAGATTTCCTAAGATTGTGTGGAGAGAGAAGTGACAGAAATAAAGACTGAAGGGTAAAGTAGCAGGATGGTAATAAAGATTTTAATGTTAGATACCACTTTCTATTCTAGCACTCCTCATCTGCACTTAGAGTTACATAATCCAAAACAACAACCTTCTTTTCCATATAATTCATTCATCAACTATGCCTTACCTGATTTAAATAAAGTGGTAACCAAAAGTTGACCTAACCGAAATGGGCTATCTATAACTCAGTGTCAGTAAAATATGAGGATTCATACATTTGAGTAAAATGCACTAATATGAATAGAATGCACTAATATGATTAATCTTCAACTGAGATGGAGAAAGGGAGGGAAGGATGAATATACCAGTCTTACTGACAAATAGCTGTGGTAAAGGAACCCTAAACTAATTTTGAAGGTAACAACGACCATGTATGCATGCGTTACTATGTTAAAACTATGCTTTCAACCTTAGTCATGCTGTTTTGCAGTTAAAACGTCTAAAATCTAGAACTGTTAATCCAAAACAAGTCTAGTCTTGGACAGTCCATTGAAACAATCTGTAATTCCTTTCCTAAAATGTCAGAAAAGAAACTATCTGAGAATACTGAAATACAGGCAATAAAAATGTACATAAGGAACATATTGTATCTTTGTTTATTAATTGTAGTGATTTATTCATTCATTCCAGAAATATTTGCTAAGCACAACTTTATAAAAGAAAATGGGAAGAACTGAGAGACAGCTAAATGTTAAGAGTACTTGCGGCTCTTCCAGAGGACTAGAGTTTGGTTCCCAGCATCCATGTCAAGCAGCCCACACAGTCACCATTAACTCAGGTTCCAGGGGATCTGAAACCTTCTACTGGCCTCGGTGGGCACTGTATGTACATGACATATATGTCTTTAAATGACATTAGGTTATACTGCATAAAAGAAATATTTTATTTATTTTCTATCCCATAAAAGAAACATTATCTAGTTTCAAAATAAGTTAGGAAACATTGTTTTCTTTCAAAAGATATAGATAAAATATCTTTTGAGTCTAGAAAATAATTTGTGCCTTACTAGTCAGATGACAAGGAGACAATATTGTAAAAACTAAGACTCATTTAACTTGGAGCACAGAGAGGAGCTGGTAAGCACAGGGCACCGAGGAACTGCCTATTGGCACACAGAACATATTGAGTAAACACAAACTTTTGAAATGCACTGAAACAGGAGATGGTGTCTGAATGCACAAGGGCCACTCCATAGAACCTTTAATCCCCAGAATAAGATTTAAAAAGCTGTCCTTATATCTATAAAATATTCAAATAGAAAATAGACATATTATCACCAGATCAGCACTCAAAGACAGCTGGAAAAAAGTGTATGCTTTGTTATGCCCAACAAAGAATTAAGTTTATTTCTTATTTTTAATAAAAATATTTTTAATCTAAAAAGTTTAGCC
>NW_008341172.1:1040163-1075825 GCF_000622305.1 Nannospalax galili | reverse complement strand
GTGCACGCCTTTAATCCCAGCACTCGGGAGGCAGAGGCAGGTGGATCTCTGTGAGTTCAAGGCCAGCCTGGTCTACGTAGTGAGTTCCAGGACAGCTGTTGCTACAGGGAGGCCCTGTCTCAAAAAGACCCCCCCCAAAAAAAGTTTAATGTGATGCAGCATATGGTTCCTGCCATCCACCAACTTTCCTACCCTCCCTGAAACCCATAACATCCTTCACATTTCTTTTGTTTCCTCATTGACTATTTGGTTTTACAATTCTTTATAGCTTTTATTTTTCTCAGTATTATGTGTTTGTTTTTGCAATCCTGGGGATCAAATGCACATTCTAAGCAAGTACTCTACCACTGACCTACATGTCCATCCATCAGAGCATTAACTTTGACTATCTGTACCCAGTAGCAACTGCTTCACATATTATCTGCCACAAATTTTAAGGTTTACTATAATCCTTTAAGAACAGAATTATATTGCCATAATGGGGATGTATGCCTATTTTTATAGTAATTTTGCTGTGACATAATTCATACACTATATAACTAACTCATTAAAAATGTTTAATCCTGGGGCCAGAAAGATAATTCGGAGGGTAAAAGCACTTGCCACTAAGCCTGACAATCTGAGTTCAATCACTGGAACTCACATGATAAAAAAAGAGAACTGCCTCCCAAAAGTTGTCCTAAGACCTCTACACATATTATGGCATGTGCATGTACATACATGTGCATACATACACATACACTAAATAAATAAACGCAATTTTACAATGTATCCTTCAATAGTCTTTAGTATACAGAGCTCTATAACTGTCAAGGTCCATCTTAGGACACTTTTGCCCCCCTGAAAAGAAATTCTGTATACTTCATCAGTCACTAACAATTATGAAACTTTTGTCTCTTTGAGTTTGCCTATTCTAGTCATTTCATGTACATGCACTCACATACATTTTTTACTAATTGGCATTTTTACCTAGCATAATGTTTGCAAGGTACCATGCCACACAGGTTGTATCATAAATGTTCCATCTTCCCATTTCTGGCCCAATAATAATTTGATGTACAGATGTAAACATTTATATTCATATATTTATCAGTAAGTAGGCACTCAGCTTGTTTTCTATTAATATTCTGATGGATGGAGATGTAGCTCAGTGGTAGAGCCCTTGCTTAGTATATGCATTTAATCCCCAGGATTTGATCCCTAAGAAAAATAAAATCCATAAAGAACTGATAACCAAAAAGTGGCAATGAGGAAATAAACAAACAAACAAACAAATGGGTAGGAAGGGTAGGAGAATTAGTGGATGGCAGGAACCACATGCTGTATGAATTGTCTAGCTATTATGCTTATGCTTATTAAAGTTGATGGTGAGTTTTTTTACAAGTGCCTTTTGATTTTTGTTTCTGGGGTTTTTTGTTTGTTTGGTTTTTCTGTTTGTTTTGGTCTTTTTGAAACAGGGTCTCCCTGTAGCCCCAGTTGGCCTGGAACTCACTATGTAACCTGGCTGACCTCAATCTTACAGAGATTTGCCTGCCTCTGCCTCCTGAGTTCTGTGACAAAAGGTGTGTTGTACCACACCTGGCCCTATAGGTATTTATTTATTTATTTTTTACACTACAGAAATTCTCTTCTGGCCCTAGCTTGTTGAATAGTACATCATGACACAGAGGTGGGTGGGCTTTCTTGAAATATCAAATTTTCTTCTGTCTTCTGAAATGATTATGTGGTTTTTGTCCCTGTTCTACAAGCAGGCTATATTACATTGGTCAATTTTTTTATATGACATCAACCTTGCATTCCTAAAATAAATCCCACTTGTTCAAAGTGTATAATCCTATTTATTGGTTATTGGATTTAGTTCCTGAGTATTTTGTCCAGGACTTTTTCAGTTATTCAAAAGTGGTGTACAGTTTTCTTTCCTGTGATGCCTCTGCCTGATTCTTGATACTAAAATCACATGTTTAACTTAAAATCTTAATTAGAAAAGTACAGAAACTGCTATGGAGTATTATAAGTCTGTTTCTATGACTAATTTCACATAAATATGTGATATCTACCTCAAGAAAATGACATTTTAAGAAGGTTATGATTGGGAATAATAGAAGCACATATTAATACTATGCAACTCACACACTTTACTTATGTCAGCATGCAATGCATATGCCAAAGGCTATAATTAAGAATGAGTCAATTATTAATAACATAAAGAATACTAGATACAGCAATTAAACTAAAATAAAAATGTTCAAAATTTTTCATATTTCCTCAAGCCTCAAACCTTTAAATTAGGGGAAGTACAATGCTTCCATTTGAAAACAAAAACATAGTTAGGCAGAGTTTTAGTTTTGAAAGTATTACAAAAGTGTTAAAATAACAACAGTACATTTAGAGTGCTTTAACGTAGCATGAAAAAATATTGCAATGAATCCAGATGTATCTCTCTCTTTTTTTTTAAATCAGAGACCCCTTAATGGCAGAAAGCAAGGAAAATTATTAATATTTAATAAAAGTCAAGTGAATAGTTGTTTTGAAAGTTAAAATAAATGCCTAAATGGAAAAATTAGGATAATAAAGTATATTATCCAAAAATAACATATTTACAGGAAGAAATTTTACTTAAATCATACATCAATAGATTTATTGTTTTCCGTAAATAGTACATGTACTGCTGCTTTGAAAAAAAAAAAAAAAAAACCTGCAAACCGGGGGCTGAATATGTGCTTATCTACTAAGCGTATCTGGAAAATAAAACAAATGCAGAAGGTATTTTTAAAAATCATTTTCCTCTAAATTTCTGTAGCTGTTCTACCCCCAGCTGAGATGGTTTGGAGCTTCCTCCCTCTCCCAGCTGCTCCTCCTACATTTGGCTTTAATCAGGTGCAGAGCAGGAACTCTATATCCTGTCGCCTCACTCTGATTAGGAGTCAAATTCTACAAACTGGCATGTTTCTGCTCACAGTGATTCTATTTGATGAATCATTTGCTTTTAAGTATTTTTAAAAAAGGGTCATTTCAGCAGCCCAGCTTGCTGCTTTTGGTCTGTTTATAAGCAGCCACTCCAATGAACCAAATGTTGATCCTCTTCTACTGAGCATAAAATTTGGGAATGCAAAAGAGAAGAATGGACAAATAACACCTAGCTTCCAAATAAAAGCAGTAGTCACAACAGCTGACACACAAGTTGTATTGGTCTTAGGAATACTAAACTGGGGAAGGGAAGAAAATGAATATTAAAATAGCAAATTAACAAAAACATTTAGTTACCTTTTTCCTAATTACCAAGAGGCATGGAATGAATATTTAAAGCTTAGTCCAAAAGCACAAAGAATCAGTCATAATTAATCACAAACAGAATTAAAGCTACAAAGTGAAAAAAAAGCCTAAATTAATATGATCAAGCAAAATATTTATGACTCTCCCAGTCTTCAGTTCCTGTCTTAACCTCAATTACTGAAACTCTAATACTAGATAGAAGATACTGAATTTTGCAGCATCTGGAACACAACTATAGCCCCTAACAACAAAGTCCCGAACAAGTTCCCATCTTCATTTAACCACAGAAATGCTACCCACCATACCACAGAGCCTTGTGCTTGTTACTGGGTAAGGCAACATTTACAATGCACATGGCCCCCAGGTAGGAGCCAGCCTTTCTGGCGGACAGTCCAGATTTAGTGGTTGCCAGATGACAGTTACACAAAGAGTTGGCTATTGTCTCTTTTTCAGAATCATTAAATTGCTAACACAGTAGATGCAACAATTAAATGGTCTCTGTTAATCCTATCAAGCCAAAGGATAAGAAGGCTGGGTGTTGGGTTGAGGGAATGCTTTTCACTGAAACCTACCTGAGTTTTATTGCTACAGAAGATGGCATAACAGCATGTGTAAGCCACAACAACCCCAGGCAAAAACAGGGAAAAGGAGGAGAAATCACAAATAAGATCATTTATTAAATCCACTATTTATAATAGACATTACAAAGGAAAACTTACCACTTCATTTAGTAGTACAAAATTGAACTTCTTAACTATCTAATATTTGTTAAGTATACCACAGAGCCTAGTGTAAGGAAAAATTTTAGAGTAAAATATCTAATTTCAAATCCCATTCTATTAACTATGTATCTGACTAAACTGAAGAATGACACTCCAAATGGAAATTAATATATTACTTTATATATAATGTGGACATCAGCGATCTTAAAATATCTTATCCACAAAACATTAAAACTGAGAGCACACAAAAAGAAAACCCAAAATTCTAACAAGATTCAGTTTAAGAATCATAAAACTACTTAAGGACTTATCTTTTTAGAACTATGTGATTACTGTCTATTGCCATTGCTTTTGGTTGCCCAACAGTAGATAGTAAGACCCTATTGCTAAGATACCACATACTTTGGTTGCAGGACAGAGAAATCAAGCTTGGGTAGAACCAAGCTGGAAGTGAGCTGGAAACTTTCTGCCTGCTGGCTAGCTTTCACAGTGCTGGAAGGTGCTAGGCAGACTGTTGGAGAATTATCATCAATAGCCTTACTGAGCTATGGACCTGTGTGCTACAGTACTGACCTGCCAGGCAGCAGGTACCCATTAGCTCAACAATGGCATTACTATTACAGTGGTAACCACCAGTCTCTGCATTTAAGGCCTGCCTCCCAAGAGGGAATTCATGCCTGGTATTGTAAATCTGGTCAAACGTTCATACTTATGCAGTCATAAGCCCTAGGAGGAAGTTACTAATGTGTTTAGTTTTGTTTGCCAAATTGGATATGGTATCAAACTACCTTCTAAATATTTATGATTATACCCATAGACAAATGCCGCTCTGAATCTTGATCAGAGAAGCTTCCCTTTGTAATAAACGGCAGTGAATGCAGAGATTCAGAATAAATGACTGTTGAATGCTCAACTCCAAATAGGACCTCTACATCATCCCATCAATGGCCCAGGAAACACTGGAAGACGGGGTGAAAAGAATGTAAAATCCTGATGATAAAGAGGAAATTTGTGAAACATCTCCTGGGCATGACAGCCACTGCAATGATGAACTCACAGCAGCTGTAGCTGCCTACAATGAGCCTGTACAAAACTAAACCTGCCAATAGTCAGTCATGAATGGGGGAAAAGCTCATGGAACCCTGGCCCTCCCTGGAGACCTACTGGCTATAGATGAATTCTCAGGGAAGGGGAGTCATGGTGTTCAGTAGTGTAGCCACTTACCAGTAGCTACCATACTCCCACCATACTCCAACACAGCCACCATACTCCATACAGCCCACCATACTCCAATGGATAGTTCCATACCCATGCTCATGTGGACAGCTTTGGTTAAACTCTGGGTCACAAAACAGAAAGATCTGAACGTGGGAAAGGGACTTTGGGAGGAGGGGGTTGACCTGGGTGGGAGGGAAATAAGAGCGAGTAATCAGAATACATTACATACATGTATGAAATTGTCAAAGAATAAGTTTAATAAAAGAGAACCATATATTTAATCTAAATTCATATGATTAGAGTGATCTTTAAATTATAATTGGTTCCTATAACTGATCTCCTTAACTACACAGATCCTAGGTCTCGTTGTCCAGTACTGTCAGACATTCTGGTGCAGGTCCTACAATCTCAGTGTAATTATCAAGCTGGGCTTCTAGAGGTGTTTGGGGCACGTGTCAATAGCTGACTTGATTTTCACTTTAGAGAAAACTGCATTCAAAATCAGAGGTGATTACACTGCCATAAATGTGCACTTATTCACTCAGATTAAATTCCTTATTTAGACTGGAGAATTTTTCCATATACTTGAAACTTTCATTTGTGTTATTAATGAGGACAATAAGCTACAAGGGACAAGACTTTTATCTCTTCCTTATAACAAGTATATGTTGGCTAGATCAGGCTACAATTTTTAGAATTGAAAACATAAAACACTTATACAACTTTAATAGTCACATGTTAAATTATCAAGATGCTCTAACCCTAAGATGACACACTGCTTTGAAAAAGAAAAAGAAAATGCTTACATGGTCCTCATACTTTTTTGATGTGACAAAAAAATGTAATTAATTTTAAGATCTCATCTTAGCACATCTTTATCAAATCTTCAAATTTTATTATATTTCAAATGTGAAAGTTTTAATATACAGAATTTTAGTTCAATGCAGCCCACTAAAAACTGCTCCAAAAGCAAAGAGAGGCTAAAAGGCCACCACCTGGTCCCGGGCCACAAACCCCCTGAGCACTCTGACCATGTGGCTTTCTCTTTATCTTAAAGTGTAGAAAGCCTCCCATCTTCTCTCACTTCAAACTTGGTTCCCAGGCATGCACCTTCACTCCCCATACTAGGTCCCATCTGTTCTGCTTTCCTAGCCCTGTAATAATATCTTCAACAGGCACCATGGACATGATGAAGTAAAAACTAAAAATAATATGATCTTTTTCAACTACTAAGTCAAGCAAAAATGCCTTTCCAATTTATAAGCAAGAAATGAAAATGTAAGCCACAGACCACTTTTCTTAGCCAATGAGAACATTGTTTCCAACCCATCAGCACCCAAGACATAATTTTTATTTACTATCTCACTGGCTACAGATGAAAGCTTACTTCAAATATCAGTTTTGTCTTTGTATGATTTGAATGTGTCATCAGAAAAATGTTTAATTTAGCATTAATATTTCCCACACTGCTCATAGGCACCCTTAATATTTCCTAGGAATTTTTCACAGTGATTAGCTTGAAAGCATGAACCTAATATCTGTGGATTAGCAAGTCATCTTGCCCAAGAGGTAAGTGGTATAGTGCACATTAACTATGTTCATGCCTACATGAAAAGCTTTATACTAATTCTAAGATGTTATCAAGAAACAGGAAGGACTGACAAGATGGCTCAGTAGTAGAAGGGCTTGTACATAGCCTGATGACATGAGTTTAATCTCTAGAATCCATGTAAAACTAGAAGGAGAGAACTCCACAAAGTTGTCCTCTGACCTCCACATGTGCATTGTGGCATGTAGGTGAATGCACATCTACATACAAAAAAAAAAAAGTGAAAGAACAAATGAGTGAATGGGATGGGTCTGGAATCCTAGCTGGATGATTAACATTACAACAGTCAAGCCCTGTTTTTTAATAAGCACAGACAACATGGAAACTAAAAGGTAAGGACACAGGAAGAAAGGAGAGTACAGTGGTAGGTATTAGAAAATACTTGATTTACAGGTGGTGATACAGAGCTAATAAGAAACCATCAATGTATATTTCATGCAGTTTATGAAAAGTTTCCTTTATATTTAAAAAGTGAAAAGTTCAGAAATTATCTGCGTAATATAAACAGATATAGAAGAAAACTAAAATTTAATCACATGGCTTTCTATCATGTCAGGACTTAGAGAACATTACCACTAGAATTCTTTTCTTCTAAACATGTAGACTAACAGAAAAGTCTAGTGCCTATCATTCTCTGATCAAAGGTTTATAAAACTTCGTATCTTCTAAGAAAACAAAGAATTTCTGACAAAAGAGCATTCTTAAAGATAGTTACTATAAAGGAGCTAGTTCAAAAAGCCTAATTTATAAGGTAATATCCTAAATATTTCGATATATTTTCTTTATATTTCTATTTTAGCTTCTTTTAACAACTTTAAAAAATATATTTTAGTGAATCTTTATGGATTTCATACAACACATCTTAATCATATTTAGCCCCCACTGCCCTGTGTGCACCCTCTTCCCCCAAATATCTCAGCGACAGTACTTCATGCATTTTGTCATATATGTTAAGGCCGATCGAGTCAAGTTTGTGTACCCAGATGTCCCTTGGTGTGAGTTCCTCAGCTTGAGTCCATTCAGCCCGTCTAGTGTCACTCCTTTAAAGATCAACGTTTCCCTCACTCAGCAGCAATCAGCTACTAATTGTTCCTCACCAAACTTGTGGCCTCCTGTCCATTTTTCCAGTTCTATGCTAGTTTTTGTCTGATTGAGTTTACATGGGTCTTGTGCATGCTGTCACCACTGCTATAAGTACATATAAGCAAGATCACAGAAGCCTGTAAGACTCTGTTTCCTTATGGTCATGTTCCTCCTCCCCTGCCTCTTAACAATCTTTCTACACCCTCTTATGTTATGGTCCCCAAGTCCTGGATGGGTGCTGGAAAGGTAATAGATCTTAGAGAAATCTTTAAGTCTGTCATATCCCTAAACAAACATAATTTCTTACTATATGCTAAATATGGATCCTTACATTTACAGACAAGTATGCCAGTCATCACTCATCAAAGTTCTTTTGCAACAAATGGAGACTATTACAGAGTTCCACAACTGGTCACACAAAGAGAGTAAGTGTCTATGAGATGCCCAACCCTACTGACACATCTACAGTGGAAGCTCTATATCTATGGCACACAGAACATAGTGCAACAGGGGTAGAGAGAATATTAATGCATCTCTAAGCTTCCTCAGGTAACAGAGGGTGATGAACACAGAAGGCGACAACTGACCAAAGTATAGAAAATAAGAGACTGTAGAGTGTGGGTCCCTGGACAGGACTCCTATATTAAACTTTTAACAATTTTTTAAAGTGTAAGAATACTTCCATTGTATAAACAAAAGAATACAAGAAATACGAGTGTAAATGTATCCCAAATGCTTTGCAGATAGCACTGAGTTTCTGACTCTATGGCCTTTCAAATTAAAAAATCTTTTATACCATAAGGTACAAGCTCAACAACAAAATTAGTAAATTAACTCTGGGAATAAAAGAATACTTCCACCCAAGTCAAAAGTCTCCTTCTGTTTAGAATAATTAGTAAGGATTAGCTTGCTCAGCATAGAACATGGATATAAAACTCCCTTCAGGAGGAAAAGAAGCACAGACAAGATCACTTAATTGAAGTTAAATATGTTTCAAGTTTTGGAGTGGAAAAAAGGTAAACAGCTTTATACCCCAAATCATTCCTCTCTGATTATCGCCATCTACCAGAACTCCAAAATCAATTTCACTGGACTCTCATTTATGCTTTATAATAGGAAAAAATGACACATTTCCAAATTTAATTAGCCAAAACAAAAATTCCTAGGATACCCCATGTAATTCTGAGTGGACTGAACAATACATCTTAACCACTCAGGACAAAAGGTCATTTGGAAGGGATGTGCCTTTAAGGGTTTACAAAGGCTTAGTCTCCAGTCCTGTAATGAAAAAGGAAGCACATCTCAGTGGAGGAAGGATGCCCACTTTAAATAAGGAAATGGGTCTGCAGGATGCACACATGCTGCTTTCTGTCAATGATAAGCACAGTGCACAAAACCAGCTCCAGACTGCTTGAGCTTTCATGTAGAAGACCTGCAGAGCATGCCTAAAATAAACAGAATGACAAGCAATGTGTCCACTCACTGTTTTATTAAATGATTTATGTCTTCATAACAGGGGCTAGTAAATACTAAGGACTATATTCCAGTTAAGAGCTGTAATTACTGGTGTGATTATTGTATGCCAGGATCAATGCCAATAATGTTTTGGAGAGAGACATACTTTAAAGGTTTATGAGGATAATTATACAAGATAAATGGCTTTGCTGTGAGAGATTTTTTTTTAAAACCAGAGGGAATGAGAAGACAGAGATTCCTTAAGACTTTTACCCTAATTAAAAAATACTTTATTAACTACATTTATGAACTATAAAATATTTTGTTAAAGTTTGTAAGAATTAGAATAAATCTGATATCTGAACAAATATTAATTTAACTTAATTATGGCAATCACCCTTTGTCTTCTTCCATCTGTACATCTCTGTATCTCTTCCTCTTAAATACATACACACATCCAACTCAGATATTTTTCAATACAATAAATTCTAATATTTAATTACTCTGAAGATGACTGTCCAATCAGTCAACCTGCCTTGCCTCTGAATCCCCTCATTTCTTCTTACTGCCTACTGACTTAGCACCTCAACTAAAGATGTGCAAACAGGTAAATTATGTGCTTAGCAAAAACCCACTAGAAACTGTATGGGGAGTTAGTAATTCCCAAGAACTGCCTATGATGAAAGGACATGGTTCATGAGCTCAACCGTGGTCCAGTCCAGCTGCTCCTCACAGGGTCAGTGATGAACTTTATAATCCTGGAAGACTATTCATTATGAAAGACTTATATTAAGCATGGCTACTATTATAAAATTATTTTGAATTGTATTCTAGAGGGATCTGGGGCCAACCCATGCTGGACCAGAAAATGGGCTGTGTACATTCACAGTGTTTCACTGTGTCACTCCAAAAAGAAAAAAAGCTCTCATTAAAACATTTGCCTACAATTTTGACAGGAATACATTTCAAAGAAACATCTTTAATTTAAATACAAATTTAAATATTATGATATTTTGAATTACATATGGAGGGTATGTGAAATACTACTCTCTATGTCAAGGGTTCTCAAGGGGATTTTATTCTGGTCCTGGTCACACCTCTATTATAAAACAGATGACCTGCCTTCTATAAAACTATCCTGTGAGATGACACTGTCATCCCAGTGAGATGATGCCCTCTACACATGGCCCAGAGGCTATGTCTGTGGGATGCCATCTGTGCCTTTTATGAGGGCCAAAACTCTTTGGTCTGGAATTCTTTAAAAGATCATTTAAAATTAGACAGTAAACAAGACAAAAGTTATACTCACATTTTCTTAAAGTATGTTGAGGATGCAGCATGGGAATGTCTGTGTTAAGTTTGCGAAGTAAAAAAGCAGAGGAAAGAATGACTGAGACACATGTTTACTTGGTACTTATAAAGCACCTGAAGGTTACTTTGCTGTTCTTACTTCAGCAACTGAGAACTTGTGGGAAGCAGTTAAGAGGGGCACATGATTTCAAGTATTCTAATTTCTATTTTATATAACCTTCCTCCATATGTAAAATGCCTTCTCATCTAAAGGTTCCCAAGGATTTGCAGCAAGCAGTTTGAATAACTGACTTGACCGCTACAAGTCTAAAGGCTCTAGCTCCTCTCTAGGGATCAATGACATGTATGCAGAGAAGAATTTATAAGATTCATTATAACAGTTCCTTTGGAACTATTACTTTCTGATGGTGAAGGTAATATACATCTTTTTAAAAATAGTACACTTGCCAAAATATGTACTGGCTCCAAACAAGGCAGTATGTATTAGACAAACATAGTAAAACTGCTATAAAGTGGTTCACTAAAATGTGAACATACTGTAGGTCAAAGCACATTGCTGGGAGATGTAGTGTTATACAGCCCACATTTCAGTAAAATGTAAAAAGCCTAGGACATGAGTATTATCCTTATGACTTAACTCTAATACACTAACGGAGATTTTGTCCAATTGCTTTATTATAAACACAATCAACTATTACTGTGTCAACTCTCTCATACACAAAAATGATCATATTACTCTCTATGCCAGGGTCGAAAATTCAAATGCCTATAGGGGCAAGGATGCAATGGCAGTAAGTGAAGCAGGCCAGGTGCAGGCTGTGCTAAACTCAATGCTCTCAAGCTCTAATGTGCATAAAGGAATCCCCTGTTAAAATGCATCTCCTGATGTAGCAGATGTGAGTGAAGCTCACACTTAGCATTTCTAACCAGGTCTTCAGAAAGCCCAAGAACTAAAAAGCGTCTCCTCTCCATAACAGCCTGCTCACAGAAGGCCACCAGACTCCACAGCTGACTCACTCACTCATTCTACCTTCCAGCATCATCTATGTTCCAGGAACTATAGAGACGGATACTACATTAGTGAACTAGACAAATAAAGACACCTGCCCTACTAAGGTAACAAAAGGGAGAGACATTCACTAAGATAAACAAGTGAAGAATTTAGCTTAGTAGTGAATATCTGGGAAAAACTTTAAGTGTAAGAGAGTAAGAAGGTATGTGTTGGCATAAAGGAATACACAAATTTAGTTAGGATGGTGTGATGGTTTGAATGAGAATGTCCCTCATAGGCTAAAAGTATTTGAACATTTTTGTCCCCAGTTGGTGGCACAGTTTTGGAAGATCTTAGAAGGTATGGCCATGTGGGAAGAAGCAAGTCACTGGGGGGGGGGGGGGGCCTTAGAGAGTCCTTAAGCCTTGACAGATCTCCAGTCACTCTCTGCTTCCTGTGCCTACTTAAAGATGTGAAAACTTAGCTTCTGCTCCTACTCCAGCCACCTCTACAGTCATGCCTCCCTGCCATGATGGATTATTGTCCCTTTGGAACCATAAGCTAAATAAAGTCTTCCTTTTATAAGTTCCCCTGGTCATGGTGTTTCTATCACAGCAACAGAAAAGTAACTAATACAGATGACCAGAGACAGTCTCCTTGGAAATATGGCAGTAGAGTACCTTGAAAAAGATAACGAAGAAAGCAATTAAGACATCTGGGAAAAGAACAAAGAAAGCAGAGGTACAAAACTAGACTGGGGTACTCATAGACTGGCAGGAAGGCCAGGTGAGTGAGCAGGAAGACTTCCTGCAAGGACAGTGCAGCACCTATAGACTTCATGGGTGCTCTTGATTTCTTGACCGTCAGCCTTTTCTGGCTTCTGTACAGTTTAGAATTGTTTAAGCATCTTAGTAAATGACATGAATAAATTATTATCCATTTTTTGTTACTGCCTAATTTATTCTGTTAAACAACACTGAAAGTATATAACTGTAGGGCTAGGGGTAAGGAAGCATGTGTGCTTAGGATATGCAAGACCTTCAAAAGGAGGAAGGGAGGGAATACAAGAACAAGAATATAAATGTATAATCAGAATGTTTACTGAAAATGTGTACATGCAAAGATACATAATTAACAAGCACAGATGACAGATGTGAGGACCAAAGGTGGAATAAAATCCCAACAAAAACAACATTCAGTTGTCCTTCACCTCTGACTTGGTGACACAAATTTGTCATCTAGAAGGCATACCCAGTGAATGGTTTTCTGGTGCTGGTGTGTCCAGGACACATACATACAGCAAAGAGTCTGCCTCTCAGTGATGGAGGTCACGCATACAAAAAGTGACCCAGGTTAAGGATGCTATAAGAGACAGTAAACCTAATTTGTTTTTAACTCTCCTGATGTGAAATCCTGTACAGCTAGAAATGAGGGGGCCAAATCTGTGCCTTTCCCCAAGAAGTCCATAGACATGGGTGTCATCTTAGATGATGCTTATCCTTGGCGCCATCTTATTCTGTTAGCTGTACTTTAGCACTTCCTCACTCTATTCTTTATTAATATTAAATGTATTATCTCTTGGCTTATCATACCATCTAATCACTTTTAAATGAGTTTTGAAATCCATTCATTCATTAAAGATATACTATGTGCCTAATAAGTACTATTTTTAGTTGATGAATACATAAATGTATATTATATATGAACAAAAATTCCTTGTCTTAAAAAGCTTATAAAAATAAAAACACAGACACAGAAAGGAAAAGGAGGGAATTTTCTCAGACTTAGCAGTATAATTAGCAGTAAGAATATCTTCACTCCTTACCACAAAACTTCTCGTTCACAGTTAGATGATGTATCTTCCCCAAAGACACAGTATAAAACTTAATGAAAGCCATATTTATAGATACAATGTCATTCCTCTCACTGCTTTACTATATAGTCCTGATTCTTATAAAACTGTGTAACCACAATAAAAAAAAAATTAACACCAATGTGGAACTTCTTAAAGGGAAAGAAGGAGCTCAGCAGAGGTAGGACCACAGGAGAAGGGTATTACTACAGGAGAAACGGAGGCAATGGGGGCACCTTAAGAGGGAAAACCATGATGGAGGGGCATGGTGGAAGGGTTAGACAATGTGAGAGATAAATAATGCCTAGGTAGTTTTAAAAACCAGAGGGAACCATATTAGTCCAACAACCTAATGACAAATTATACATACCAGATCAAGAAATATATGCTAGGTAAGGTTTATCTGAGAACAATTGGTTTTTGCCCAAGATTTATCTACATGACACACAGTAATTAAAAATACCAGACTAATGGAAATAACCTTCTTGGGTGTTTAACAGACATACTTTGAGGTCTATAATAATTTGGTCAGAGGGACATAAAGGACACTTTTTGCTCCTTGACCTCCTAGGTCAACTAGTTCCAGGGGACTATGAGCATCTCTCAAAATGTCCTATAATGGTGGTGGGTCACCTGTCCTCTTGATCAAGGAGACCCCACCAGATGGACTTGAACCAGTGTCCAGTCCATAAAGAGGAGGGTCAACACAGAGGAATCGTTTCCTTCATGCTTCCAAGCGAAGCCAACCATGGTCGAGCAGGACCTTTGACTTATCTTCACATAGGTGGAACTGGTAAAAGAAAGGAGCCAGGGGCTCTTCCCAAGCCCATGTGACCCCTGAGGAACAGATCCTTAAACGACCTAAAGAGTAAAAGTAAATTGGTTTATCTGGACCAACTATGTGGCCTTAAACACCCAAAAGGAAAGTATAACCAAAGATTAAAGGAGCCAATATAATTTCATAAGAGACCATATGTATAGCTAAAGGCTACATAGCAAGCAACAATGCCAGACAGGCGATACCTCCTTCTGAGTTGTTGGCCAGGGCGACCAAAGGGATTCCCAGATAGTAACGCAGCATAGAACTGGGAAATTGAACAGCAGACCCCAATCTTATCCAAAGGCATATTGACAACTGAATACCACTAGATAAGGAACAGCTGACCCTCCTAAAACAAAGACCTCTAGATAGGCTGACTAGATTCACCAGACGGACAGGTAGTGGGGAATGGCTGGGGGTGCTGACAACACAGCAGACAGTAGCAGGGATATCAGAGTATAAGGGCTCTAGTGGGGGGAGGGAGGCTATGGGAGGGTGCTTGCTACATGGGAAGTGGATCTATAAAAAAAATTCTTCAAAGCATAAAAATTTGCTCCTTAATAACTAGTAGATGCGAAAAACATTACCATTGAAATCTACCTGATGACTTTATATCCATGCTTAAATGCTAAGGAGCTCAGAAAGCAACCGACTGTGACTAGTAATAATCAGATATATAGAGATTAGAAACGCATATGCTTCTTAGGGTCAGTTGTATTAAAAATGAATTTTTCTGTATGAAACTGTATTTTAATAATGAAATGGAGATCTTTTTTAAAGGTTAAAATCTCATTTAATTTTGTCTTACAGGGTTTACAACGAGTAAAATATTGTATAACTGTAACAATTCAACTGTAAACCTAAAAATTTACAGCCAATTTTGAAAAAGATGCATCTTAGCTCTGGAAATTGTTATTGAATATGTCAATGCTGTTGTAATGAAATGCTTCTTCTAAGTATGTGGTTATTAAATAAATAATAAGCTGAAAAAATTAAAATCTTTTTAAGAATTCTAAGTTAAACAACCATAAAAAACTAAAGAACACAATACAATGGTTAAATTAAATTATAGGCATTTATTCAAATAGAAATGTATTTTAAATCATGTGATTAGCTGAATGAATTATTATTCAGGAAAAGAGTGAAGTCCTTAGAATGCAAGCATTTTCCATTTCTGTATTATCTTGATATTTATTTCCTTCATTTGTAGTTTGAGCTATATGGAGAATGGAATGATAATTACATAAGTATTGAATCAATAACTCAATGACTCATTAATGAAGTAATAATAATTGCTGAGAGATGCTAAAACCCAATCACACTTCAACATTAAAGGCATCAAAGTATCATGTTATACTACATGTAAATTGATAAATAGGAATGATGATTCCCTCAAAACTATTATATTATTTGATTGGGAAGGTGACTTATTTTCATTCTAAAGCCCAGTGAAACCTTTCAGACTCTACAGAAGACATAACATTTAACATGTGGTAAGGTACAGAACAAATCTTTCATTAATAGCCTTCTCTGTCCTTTAATCTTTGTCCTTCTCAAGGGAAACATGAGAATGTTTGACCCATAAGAATAAATTTATACCCCCCAAATGCTTTCAGTATATAAGGTGCTTCTGTAAATTAATTTCTCCAGAGTTGAACTACCCAAAGCTCATAGCTGTGGCTCTCACTGAACCATTTTCCCCATGATGTGCTGGACCTGATATTTTAGATTCTAGATGTACCAAGGGGTGGCTCTTAAACCAAGCTGCATTTTAGTATCTCTAGGGGGACTTACTGAAAGGCATATTCCTGAAGTATACTTCTAAGGAGTCTCTTTAAGTAGCCCTGGGTGGAGACCTAAAATCTCTTTATACCAAATGCCATGATGAATCAAATATAGCTTATTTGTTAGTAAACACTTCATAGTTATTAATCTGGAGCAGAATGTGCACTCCTTGAGAAGAACATACAGAGAACTATATAAAACATATATTTATTTTCACCATACCCATTTTAATTCTTGAGTTGAATGATTAATAACATATAAAATACATTTGAATATATATTCCTACATGTGTGTAAGAACGTATTGCCCCCAAACACATCTCCATCCAGGTGTGGTGGTTGATACCTATTATTTCTAGCACTCAGGAAGGTAATGCAGATGGATTTCCCTCAGTCTAAAGCCAGCGTGATCTACATAATGAGATCTAGGCCAGCCTGGGCTATAGAGCAATGCCCTATCGCAACACTCCCTCCCAAAATGAAACAGACAAACCCAAAATTTCAATATTAATTGAGCAATGACAATGAAAAAAAGGTCAAATGTTTTCTGTTCACAGTATTTTCAGCTTAAAAAACATTTATTGAGCTTTTAAAACTCCATACATTTCTCACTCAAATCCAGACCACCCCCCCATCCATACCTCCCCACTATGTCCCCACCAAACCCTATGCACTCTGCCATACATGCTGAGTACTATTCATTTAGGTGTTTGTACCCAAATGTCATTCAGTGTAAATCTGTCCACTGGAGTCTAGTCAGCCCATCCAGGGGTCATATGTAAGTCATACTCTCCCCCTCATCCTGCAGCAACCAGTCTCAAGTAGTTCTCAATCTAGTGCTGGCCCACCACCTATTTCTCACCTCCCCTTTGAGCCCTTGTTTAATTGAGCTGACATGGGTCCCATGCTGGATGCCACTACTGCTGCAGGCTCACATGAGCAAGCCTCCAGTGGCCTGGAAGCCTCCACCTCCCTGTGTTCATGAACCAGCCTTTGCTCTTACAATCTTTCTACCTCCTCTTCCACATTGGTCCCTGAACCCTGGGTAGGTGAGGTTCCATATAGAAGGCACATCCTACACTCTACAGTCTCTTATTCTCTTGGCCAATTGTGGCCTTCTGTGTGCATTGCACTTGATGTACATGGAAGCCTCACAGGTGAGAGATGAGAGGTGTATTAGTGCTCTCTGGACCCGTTATTCTGCTATGTTCCATGAGCCTTAGTTGTAGAGATTCGACTGCAGATGTGTCACCTAGTACTGGGCATCTCCCAGGCATATGTTCTCTGTTTCTAATCAGATGTGAAACTCTGTGGTAGCCTCCATCTGGTGCAAAAAGAAGCTTCTTGGGTGAGTGCTGTAGGGCCTGCTTGTCACTCTAAGGGAGGTCTCTTCTATCTGGCATTGTGTTACCTGCCAAGCAGATATAAGGGACTGGTGCTACAAACCACAAATAAGGGAGAACATACTTCACTTGCTTTTCTGCATTTGTGTTACTTCACTTAGTCTAAAACTCTTTAGCTCCATCCATTTACCTGTAAATTTCATAATTTCATCTTTTCTTACTGCTAAATAGAACTCCATTGGTAGATGTACCACATTTTCTTTAACCATTCAACAGTTGAGGGACATTTAGGTTGTTTCCATTTCTTAGCTATAATGAAGAAAGCAGCAACAAACATGGATGTACAGGTATTTCTACAGTATAATGAGTCCTTTGGGTATATGCCAAGGAGTGGTGTCACTGGATCATATGGTAGGTTCATTTTTAGTTTTTTGAGGGATCACCACACTGCTTTCCATGGTGGTTGCACAAGTTTGCATTTCTACCAAGAGTGAATGAGCATTCCTCTTTCTCCACATCCTCTCCAGCATGTGGAGTCTTCATTCTCTTTCTTGATCCTTGCCAACCTGACTGGGGTAAGATGGAATTTTAAAGTGGTTTTTGTCTACATTTCTCTAATACTAAGGATGTTGAGCTCTTTTTAAGGTGCTTCTTATCCATTTATTTCTTCATTTGAGAACTCTATGTTTATGCCTATTGCCCATCTTTTTATTGGGTCATTTATTTTCTTATCTCTCTTTTTAGAATTCTTTGTATATTCTGGATATTAATCCTCTGTCAGATATGAAGATTTTCTCCAACTCAGTGGGTTTCCTCTTCTCTTCCTTAGTTGTTTCTTTTGCTGTACAGAAACTTTGTAATTTAATGAGGTCCACTTACTGATTGTTGAACTTAGTGCCTGAGCAGCTGGTGTCTAAGTTAGAAAGTCCTTTCCTACGCCTATATCTTGGAGGGTGCAGCGTATGTTTTCTTCTAGCAGTTTCCAAGGTTCAAGTTTTATATTGAGGTCCTTAATCCATTTGGAGTTGACTTTAGTGCAGCGTGAAAGATAAGAGTCAAGTTTCATTTTTCTAAAGGTGGAGATCCAGTTTTGCCAGCAACATTTGTTGAAGATGCTATCTTTCCTCCATTGTATGTTCTTAGCACCTTTGTCGAATATCAGGTGGCTGAAATTATATGAACTCATGTTTGGGTCTTCTATTGTGTTCCATTGATCTACATGTCCATTTTTCTGCCAGCATCATGCGGTTTTTTAACTATAGCTCTGTAATATAATCTGAGATCTGGTATGGTGATCCCCCCAGCACTGTTCTTTTTGTTCAAGATTCTTTTGACTTACTGGGGTCTTTTGTGATTCCATATGAATTTTAGGATGATTTTGTCAAGCTCTGTGAATAATGTCATCAGTATTTGACTGGGCTTGCAATGAATCTATAAATTGCTTTTTGTAAGATGGTCATTTTCACAATATTGATCCTTCTAATCTATAAGCATGGTAGGTCTTTCTATCTCCTAGTGTCTTTATCAGTTTCTTTAGAGTTTTAAAATTTTCTTTGTAGAGATCTTTAATGTCTTTGGTTAGTTTTATGGTTTTTTTTAAGGCTATTGAAAATGGGAGGGTTTTCTTGAGTGCTTTTTCTGGTTGCTTGTTATTGATATATAGAAAGGCTACTACTGATTGTAGTAGGATGATTTTCTATCCTGCCACTTTACTGAAAATATTAATTCTAAGAGTTTTCTAGTAGAATTTTGGGGATCTCGTGTATAGTATCATATCATCTGCAAATAGGGATAATTCTAACCTATTCTTTTCCAATTAGTACTCCTTTAATTTCCTTCTCTTGTCTTATTGTTCTTGCAAGAGTTTCAAGCACTATATTGAAAAGAAGTGGAGATAGTGGACAGCCCTGTCTGGCTCCTGATTTTAATGGGATTGTTTCCAGTTTTTCTCCATTTAGGATGATGTTGGCTATGGGTTTGTTGTATGTAGCTTTAATTATGATGAGGTATGTTCCCTCCTGATCAATTCCTTCTACAATTTTCAACATGAATGCATGTTGGATTTTGTCAAATGCCTATCTGCATCTATTGAGATGACCATGTGTTTTTTGTCTTTAAGTCTATTTATATGTTTTATTACATTTACTGACTTGCGTATGTTAAACCATCCCTGCATCTCTGGAATAAAACCGGCTTGATCATGGTGGATGATCTTTTTGATGTGTGTTTGTATGAGGTTTGCAAGGATTTTGTTGAGCATCTATGTTCATTAATGATACGGGTCTATAGCTTTCTTTTGTTGTTACTGTATCTTTACCTGGTTTGGGTATAAGAGTGATACTGGATTCATAGAAGGGCTTTGGGAGTTCTCTCTCTGTTTCTATCCTTTTTTGAATAATTTAAGCAGTACTGATTGTAGATTTTCTTTGAATGTCTACTAGAATTCTGCTGTGAATCCATCTGGGCCTAGGCTTTTTTCAGTCAGGAGGTTTTGTATTACTATTTCAGTTTCCTTATTTGTTATGGTTCTGTTTCAGCTGCTGATCTCTTGGTTTAACTTTGGTGGTGGCCATGATTTTAGAACTTCATCAATTTCTTTTAGGTTTTCAAATTTAATGGAGTATAGATTTTTAAAGTATTCTCTTACAAAGTTTTTTATTTTATTTTATTTTATTTTTTGGTGTCTGTTGTGATGTTTCCCCTTTCATCTCTGATTTTGTTGATTTGGATTTGCTCTTTCTTTCTTATGATTAACTGGGCTAAGGGTCTATCTTGTTTAACTGAACCAACTCGTAGATTCATTGTTTTTTTTTTTTTTGTTATTGTATTGTTTTCTTTGTTTCTATTTCATTAATTTATGCTCTGAGTTTTGTTATTTCTTCTCCTCTACTAGATTTGGGGTAGGTTTGTTTTGGTCTTTCCAGAGTCTTGCGTTGTACTGTCAAGCTGTTTACATGTACCCTTTCTGATTTTTTAATGTAGGCACTAAGAGCTATAAACTTCCCTCTTAGGACTGCTTTTAGGGTGTCCTAGAGGTTTTGTTGTGTTCTCGTTTTCATTTTGTTCCAGGAATATTTTTATTTCTTAATTTCTTTTTTGACCCATTCCTGATTCAGGGGTGTATTGTTTAATCTCCAGAGTTCTTGTATTTACTACAACTTCTTTTGCTGTTGATTATAAGCTTTATTGCACTGTGGTCTGACAGAAGGAATGGAATTATTTCAGTTTTTTTGTATTTGTTGAGATTTGTTTTCTGCCCTAGAATGTGGTAAATTTTAGAGTAACTTGCATGAGCTGCTGAGTAGAAAGTGTATTCTTTGGTGGTTGGGTGGAATATTCTGTATATATCTGTTAGGTCCTTTTCTTATTGTATGTCATTTAATTCAGATGTCTCTGTTTATTCTTTGTCCAGTTGACCTACTGAAGAAAGTGGGGTATTAAAGTCACCCACTATCACTGAGTTGGTGTCAATCTCTGTTTTATAGTCCTGGACTACTGATTTTATGAAATTGGGTGCTCCAGAGTTTGGTGCATAAATGTTCATGATTGCGATATCTTCTTGGTCAATTGTTCCTTTGATTGGAATGAAGTAACCTTCCTTATCTATTCTAATGAGTTTTAATTTGAAGTCTATTTTGTCAGACACTAAAATTGCGACACCTGATTGCTTCTTCGGGCCATTTGCTTGGAATATTTTTTTCCATCCTTTCATCTAAGACAGCATATATCCTTGCAGGTGAGATGTGTTTCTTGAAAAGAACAAAAAGATGGCTTTTCTTTCTTGATCTATTGCACCAGCCCCTGTCTTTTGACAGGAAAGTTGAGGCCACTGATATTTAGTGTTATTATTGAATGGTGAGTATTCTATGCTGTCATTTTAATTTCATTTTAATTTCTTTGTGTTTGTGGCCCTATTTTGTGTTTCCATTGTTATACTTTTGTTTTCTTTCTGCAGCCTCTTGGGCATACTCTTTCCTTTCTTCGGTCCTTTGTATTGCTTCAAGTATTCTCTGTAGTGCTGGTTTGGAAGACATGAATGCTTTTAGCTGATCTGTGTCATGGAGAATTTTCTGTTTCCCCTCAACCTTGACAGATAGTTTTGCTGCATAAAGTATTCAGGGTTGGCATCAATGGTTGTTTAGAGCTGGGAATACTTTGTTCCAGGTTCTTCTGGATTTCATAGTTTGCATTGAAAAATCAGCAGTAATTCTGATGGGTTTTCCTTTATATGTAACTTGTTTTTCCTCTAGCAGCTTTTAATACCCTCCCTTTGTTCTGTACATTTAATGTTTTTACTATGATATGCCGTGGGAACTTTCTGTTCTGATCATGTCTTAATGGTATTCTCTGTGCTTCCTGAATCTCTATAGGTATATCTTTCCTTAATTTAGGTAAGTTTTCTTCTTTGATCCTATTGAAGATCTGTTCAATGCCATTGGTTTGAGTTTCTTCTCCTTCCTGTATGCCTATAATATATAGATTTGGTCATTTCATGTTGTCCCACACTTCCTGAGCATTCCATTCCTGTTTTTCTTTGTTTTGTTTTTTGTTTTTTTGAATTTTGTATAGTGTTTGCTTAAGGAGTCCAGGTCTTCAACTTTATCTTCCAGTCTTGATATTCTGTTTTCCATTTCATTCATTCTGCTTATGAAAATTTCTCCTGTTGCTTCTCATTGGTTTATTGACTATTTTAGTCCCATGCTTATTTCCATTTGGGTTTTCTTCACTATTTCTATCTCTTTAGTTATTCACTTTTCAAGTTATGAATTATTTTTGATAATTCCTTATGCCACATACCTGTATACTCTTGGGCTTCTGTCAAAAGTTTATGGCTTTCCTCTTTGAGTTCTTTGTTTGTCTGTGTTTTCTTGAAGTTCTTTGATCATGTTTATGACTGTTCTTTTCAATTCTGCATCCTGGGATTTTACAAGATGGTCCTCAATGCTGTGCACTTCTGTAGGACTCTTGGGTTTTGGGGGGCCATATTTTCTTGGTTTTTCATATTGTTTTTGTTTTTGTGCTGTATGGGCATTGTTCTTTGTTGGTTACGTGTTCAACACTAACTTCTACTCTGCTTCCGTTTAATTTAATTTTGGTATTGTTGATATTGTTTATGTACTTAGTTACTTTTTGTTTGGGTATGGAAGACAAATTGGTGGGTATTTCAGGTTCTTGCTGAGTAGCAGACTGGTTAGAGTCCTGACTGAGCAGGTCTGTCTGCCTGATCAGGAAGCTGGGAAGTTGGGGGTGACAGTACAGCCAGTGGAAAAAGGCTGGCTTCAGGAATCTCAGGTAGGTTGGGGGTGGTAATAGCCAGGGAAGAAGGCTGGTCTCAAGTGTGCAAAGGCAAGCTGGGGCTAGGAGCAGGCTTTGAGGTCTCTAGGGAAGTAGACTAAAGAATTGGGTTGATCTGGGTACAAAGGACCAGGAAGCAGTGGAGGGATCTGGGCCAAGAGGGTAGTCCAGAGGTCTGGGGTGCCAAGAGAAGAAGTGGGCCTGTGCCCAGGGATAGAAGGAGAACAGGTTGTGGGAGCTAGGAAATTGAATCAGGTTGCAGTAGTCAAAGCACAGCCAGTATTTTAAGCTTTTCAAGGTCACATGCCATCTTTGTTTTTGCTTTTTTTTTTTTATTACAAGAAGCATTTAATTACAGCTTTAACATACTCAATAACAATTTCTAGAGCAAAGATACATCTCTTTCAAAAGTGGCTATAAAATTTTTAGTTTCACAATTGAATTAATACAGTTATACAATATTGAACTCATTATAAACCCTGTAAGACATAAAATTGAATGTGTTTTTAACCTTTAAAAAGAGTTCCATTTCATTTTAAAATATACTGTTTCTTACAGAAAGGCTGGAGGGATAGCACGGCCGTTAAAGGCTAAGGCTAACAACCAAAAAATGTTTTTGCTTTTGGTTTTTTTGAGACAGGGTCTCCCTGTAGCCCCAGCTGTCCTGGAACTCACTATGTAGACCAGGCTGACCTTGAACTCACAGAAGTCCACCTGCCCCTGACTCCCAAGTGCTGGGATTAAAGGCGTGTGCCACAACTCTTTAAAAATGTAACAATTGTCATTTACAAAGGATTCCATATTGTACAACTTCATTAATATGAGTTGTCTGTACACAGGAGACTCATACCTTCCACTACCAACTCCAGGTTGCATGTACCTGCAAAACAAGATCAACACCATTCCTGGTGTGGCCTGGGAACTGCTGAGGGTACCTACAAAACTTTCAGGTAGGCTGGAAAGTCGAAACTATCATCACAAACTATTAAGACACAATTTGTCTTCTGGGAGATGACAAGGATTAAACCAAGGGCCTACCACATGCTGATCACATGCTTACCACTAGGCTGTATCTCTAGGCCCATGTTTGTCTTTTTCATCTTTATAATCTCACATGTATATAGTGGAACTTTCCAAAGCTATATGATACTGAAAAAGACCAAATTCAGAAACATGTATGAAAATCGAGCCAATCTTTTCTCCTGACTGGAAGTCGAGTATGGGGTCTAAGATGATACGCCCACTTTGACTACAGGAGGGCAAGAGTATGCGCTATGGGATGAGCAGAAAGCAGCCCTGGAGAGCTTTGTGGGACCCACTGCCATCTTCACTCTGCCTCTCTAGAATGCCTGCCACACGACAATAGTTAAACTGTGTTCAGGAGTCTATGATAAGTAGCTGAATAAAATCCTTTACTTACATAGCACTGCATCACCCCAGAGCTCATACGTAGAACACATCTGTGACTGCTATCTGCTCTTAGATGCCCTCATGCAGGCTAGAGGGCATAGAGGACTCAATGGCAAAACACCACTGCTCAGCAAAGGCTCTCTCCTCCTGAGTCAAGGCTTCTCTGCCTGGTGCCCTTGGAAACATCACTTGGCCTGCGTGGCCATATTCCTCTTCAAGTTCAGAAGTTCAAAACATCCATTCTTCAAGACCAACCCACTAAGGCAACCTCTACAGGTATGCCTTCCTTTATCAGCCAAGAATCACCCATGGTTCTTCACTCCCAGATCAGAACCTCAAGGGGCCTTGATTTGTTTTACATTTCACATATTTCTCTGTTTTGTGACTGTATTATAGTATATTACTCATTTCTGTATCCCTACCATGCCTAACACTGCATTAATAAGAGCTCACACTTCTGTCAACAGCATCAGCACTACTGTTTATGTAATTGGGATTCTTTAAGAAAAGAAAATACCACAGAACAGTAGAGTAAAAGAGTACTTGAACTCTTCTCTGCAAGTAATCTCATGTCATTCAAAACGCTGGCCGGTGGCCTGACTCAGCCTTTAGTTTACTGTGCTATGAAGGCTTAGATGTCAGTGTTTTTGTTTTTTTTTTTTTTTTCATTACTTTAATAGTAAGAAATTGTGTGCCTAATGAAAATCAAGTCAACCCTGAACTCCCTTTTAAAGTCAATGAAGGAAATCAGGGAGACTTAATTAACTGGCAAAATAAAGCCCTTTTAAAGAGGATTTATGACCCTTCTGTGTAAAGTATTTAAGAGAACAAGGTGTTGATAAATTAGGCCTTGGCTGGATAACCATCTAAATACATCAGCACAAGACTATGAAGTTGTGTTCATAAATGTACATCCCAGGAATAAACAAGTTTATAGATTCTTTCCTAAGCTTGCTAACTGAAAACAAAACTATTCCTTTCCAGAGTCTTATTGTTTATTGGCACTAAGAAATCTAAGCCTGACCCACAACCCCCTCACAGAAAGGCCTCTCAGGCCCAAGTGTTGGCTGTCCTTAGAGGTAACCCATCACAGTATTCATCTATTCCAAAGAAGCTGTACTTCAGGAAAAATGAAAAAAAAAAGTATGCTAGAAAATTAGACTATATGTGAATAATAATTCCCATCCTATAAGTGTCAGAAAGTAAGTGTCAGGATATACTGAGGGTAAGCAGTTATCCTTACCCATAGGAGTCAATGGGAAAAATAAGCTATAAAACAGGTAAAACCAAGACGTTTTCTTAAAAAGACTTCTGAGCCTCCTGTATAGAAATTTGTACTATGAATCTTTGCAAGGTAAAGACTATTCCTTAAATTAATACAGTACAGCTCACGGTATGGTATCTTAAGCCAACAAGTACTCACTCGATGACTCAGTTTCTACTTATTCTTCATGGAATTACCTTCTGGAGACAGATACTGTACTAAGAGCAACCTGAACTGGTGAGGGCAAGGAGAACGTCTTCAGAAGCAGCACCATGCCTATCGGCACTATTTCTCTAACAAAACCATCACCAATGACAGAGCTGGGAAGCCATCCAATACTGGAAAAGCTTTGCACTCTGGTGTGAACCTAACTCAAGCCACTTCAGCTTCAGCTCTTCAGTCAGTACAGGTTATGCCTTCTGAGTTCTACTTTTTATATAATGAAAAGAAGGTAGAAAAGAAATGAAAATCCTAGCAGAGAATTACAAATAGCCCAAAAAGAGGAAAAACTAGATTGAGTTCCTGCTCTGTGGAATCAGCCAGAAAACTGTGCTATGCTATGTAACAAGAACTTTCAAATAAGATATTCTTGTTGACATATGCTGACTTAAGCTGCATGTCCCGCCCTAGTCAGCCAACCATAGGGTTGTACTCATCCTTACCCCAGGGACAGACAGGTTGCATCCTGATACTATCATAGCCATGCATAGGTTAGAAATAAACCTTGCTGTAGCTAAGTCTAAATTTGAATCTGAAGTACAACTCTGCCTTACATCTAGAGTAGGAAACTACACATCCATGACAGCATCAATTTCTACCACATTAGTCAACTATATTGGGTTTGTTTTGTTTCTGGAAAATTCCACAAATTAGTGATGTAACACTTGAGTTCTGAGTAGAGATCAACTGGGATTGGTTTTACTGCTCTCAAGTATTTATGAATACACATCCTACCACTAACACATAAAAGTTGTTGGTAAGTTGCACATTATTTCTGAAGTAGCCTGAAGGGAAGACAGAAACATAACAGTCCATGAAAAGCATAGGAATAAGGGAGAAATGGAAAAGTGGCAGAAAGAAGGCAAGATGGGCAGCACAACCTTGGCTTTCTGAGAAAAATGTACTATTCTTTCCATAATGTATCTACAGTTTACCTGCCTCAGTAAGCCATGCTTTTAAAGTTAACCTTGAACCTTGAAATAAAAAGGAGGGTATGACTAGCTCACCAAAGAACCTTTATAAATTAAGTCTTGAAGTTGGGCTCAGCCACTTTTCATTGAAGGTCAGCCCCCTCCTGCCCCTTTCCTGACACAAAGCTGGCTTTGTCCCCAGCCCAGCATCAGCCGCACAGTACAGGGCGTACATGTTGAAAAGCAGCTGTTTGCTGACAGATTGTGAGCTGGGAAGCTAAAGCTAAGTGAAGTGGTTAACCCACATCCCTTCCCCACCGATAAAGTGCTTTGATAAGCAAGCTATACTGGCAAAAGCTGGAAAGGCTGCCAGAAGGGCCCATTCCCAGGAATGAATGCTGGCTTGTCTGGGGAGCCTGTGTTTTCACCTCATGCTCATTTGGCATTCACTCCTGCTCTGAATCTCCAGGTGGACCTGCCTGCTTCAGTGTTCTTTCAGCTAGCAGTAAGACCAATTCTTTGATATGCCAAAGCAATATCCTGTTCATATAACATATATATATATATGCATGCGCATGTGTGTATATTTTAAAATTATAAGAAATCTTTTCATATGGTTTTTCTCAAAAGCATTTTTCCCAATTGAAACTCTTACTAGAGAAAAAGCCTTACACTATCCCTAAAAATGCTCATCAGATCACACTGGCTACTGAGTAAGTAACACGGGGACATAAATCTTTCTCCCAATTTTTATTAACAAAAATGAAACACGAAGTTAGAAAACTTGTGGTTAATTTGGAATTTCAACTACTCAGGCAATGTCATTCCACAACAACCTTAAAAAATAGATTTGTGGACTATAGGGATCAAATTCAGATAATACACTTTCTCTGAGTCCAATAGCTTCTGCTATGGTTTGAATGTTACCTACAAAATTCATGTTGAAATTCAATTGCTATTAATATGAGACTTCTTAAAGAAGTCTCAGAGAAGTAAAGAGAAGTAAAAGGGTCAATGAATGGATTAACATTCTTTTGGCAGGAGTGGGCTAGTTACAGTTAGCAAAACAGTGCCTCTCCCTTTGCCATGTTATAATGCAGCAAGCAGGCCCTCCCAGGTACAGCCCTGGAATCCTAGACTTCCTAGTCTTCAGAACAATTAGCTAAATAAACTTCCATTGTCTATAATTTACCCAATCTGTGGAATTCTGTTATAGCAGCACACCACAGACTAAGACAGCACCTAACCATCTTCATGAAAATGCAGAACAGGGTAGAGGAGGATAGGTAGGTAGCCACATCCACATAAGTATTTAAGGCAGGTCCAACAGGAAGACTGGCCAATTCAGGTAGGCATCAAAGCAAGGGAATGTCAATTCCTGTGTTTATCATCCACTTAGCTGAAATCTAGTTAAGAATATATAATTTTATAAGCATGCTTTTTAAAGAATCAGCTGAGTATATGAAATTAAAGACAGTTTGCAATTCAGTACATATATCAGGAAATACTTATGTGTTTTACTTAGCTTGCTATCAGAAAGGACTAGTCTTTATAGCAAACACATTAATAATATTTTCTATATACATTGTATTCATTGTTCATATGCTGTGTTCTAGAAAGAATGCCCATTAACTTTCAAGGGAAAATGGGCAAGACTGCAAAGCTTCTGAGGATGCTATGAGGCAGAATCAACAGTTACAGGAGATTGAGTTCAGATCATTCTACCCACAAAGATGGCACCTTGGCATTTAAAAACAGCAGAAGCAAGAAGATCCCTCTCAGCTGAAGCAGCAAGGCTGTCTCCATGCCCTACCAGCTTACTACGATTAGATCACAGAATTTGTCCTCCAATTAGATCCTCCTCTACTGTCCATGTCTCATCACATTCAGCATAAAAAACACACAGGCTTTTCTTTCTTTAGGGCTTCATTTCCAAAGGACCCCAAGTCACATAAAACTTGCATAGACTAAAACTGCATAATTTTCCCTTCTTCATTTACTCTGTTACAAAAGCCTCAGCCATAAACCTTGAGCTATATTTTTTCTCCCCAAATGAGATACCTTTACTTGCATAATTTTTGCTCTGTAATCCTAAGGTGAAATGCTCAAGAGGATACAGCATCATGTACAAATGTAGAAACACGTATGTACATGTGCCTGTATGCACACACACAATTTCTAATAATTATAAAGCCTGCCATAAAAGTTAGAAAAGATCAAGTGATAGATGTCAGAGTTCTTTAATATACAAAACAAAAACAATGAATTCAAAGTAAAGGAAATGTGACTTCATCAGTGACCTAGAATGAGATGTGTTGATCAATGGGTCACAAGTGACAATAATAGTACCACTGGTATTTTTCTCAGACCATTAAATTCAATTATTTTTCTCTGACAAATATTTTCAGATCTACTTTGACACCAAGGCCATTTTGACAAGGCTTAAAGAAAACAAACCATTGGACTGTTTCAACTTTAAAATATTATCTATTAACACAAATTGGAGAGATAGCAGACCCAACCCCCAACTCTTAGCCTCCCATCATTGGCATGAAAGGGAGGTGCAGCACAGGGAAAGGTGGAGTTAAAGTCAGGAAGGCTTAAGGTTGTCTTTTGAACATACTGCTTGATACAGTTTTTTTAATATGAATTTGCTTTAAACACTTTAATAGAACTTTGGCCAAATATACAAATTTGGAAAATATTAGAGAAGTTTCAAGGAAAAGTAGTAAAAAGTATGCAATAATACCAACTAGCTCTGTGGGCAAAAGTGAAGGTAAGAAAAGAAAGAATGCCATGAGTGAGTGAGTGAGTGAGTGAGTGAGTGTGTGTATCCAAAAGAAAAGGCACTGATATCTAACGATAATAGGCCACTTTCATGATACAGACATATACACTGCACAACATATTGTACCTTCCCAAGGAGGCCATTCTAAAGGAAGCTGCTGTTCTGTAGCTGTGATAAAATATCCTGGCAAAAACAATTTAGGAGAGGAAGGTTTATTGTATCTCAGAGTTCAGGTTATAGTCCATCACAGTGAGGAAGTCACAGCAAAAGGAGCTTGAGGGAGCTGTCATACTGCATATATAAGCAGGAAAACAAAGCAAGGAATGCATGCATGCAAGTACTCAGCTCACATTTTTCACTTTACACAATCTAGGATCCTCTGTCTAGGGAAAGGTCCCACTCACAAGATGGATCCTCCCTCATCAACCAATGCAAGGGCAATTAATGAAATCCCTGACAAGATGCCTAGAGGCCCCTCTTTCAAGTGATTCAAGATTGTGTCAAGTTGATGATTCACAGTAATTGACACAAGATATCACTAAATTAGAAGTCAAATACTCTAATCAATGAGTAAAGTTGTTTTCTAAAGAAGGTAATATGAGATAATGGGGAAAATTATGAAAAAAGGATATAATTTTAGAAAAGGTAACAAAGGAAACTTGCTACCTTACTTGAATGCTGTTTATGAAGGATATTGTTTATACTTGTTTGTATCTGAGTTTAAGTTCATGAATGTTCCCATAGTTCAACTTAACCATTACCTTGAATGGTAACTATTTTATAGTAATCAACAGCTAAGGAAAAGAAAAAAAGATTCTAGAAATTATCCACAGTCATCCACAATCCAGTTATCTTTCTTCTTAATACCCAATAGCTGGCCCATTGTTGGGTTCTATCTGTTCTACTCCACCATTTCTCAAACCCATTTCTTCCTTCCTCCTCCACCTTCAAGATGACACACAGAAAAACTTCTAATCCCTCTCCCACCCATCTATAGTCAAAGTTGCCCTTACTGTCAGTATGCCTCTTCTCTACAGAGCACAGCACAAGAATTGCATGGGGAAATTATCCCAAAACAGATGTATGGGCCTCTTCAACTGATATTCTAATTTCGAAAGTGAGACTAAGAACACAGGAATCTGAATTTGAACATGGACCTCCAAGTGACTCAAGTAGATGGTCTTCAGAGTCTATTTTGTGAAGGGCTGACCTATCAAATTCAAATACCTAATCGTTTTGAGACAAATAATAAACATAAGTAATAAATTTGGTATTTTTTAAAAGATCTGTAATGACTAACAAGGCCTGCTGGTAACGATAATTATTTCCTCTTACCGAAACTCTTCATTGCATCAAGGCATTATACAAACTATGGAAACAGTAACATACACCTCCTAAAATACTGAGGTCATAACCATGAGGTCATGTTTAATCAACCACCTACATGATCCTTTCTGAGTTCGCTTGGTTCATTGAAATACTAAAAGACATTATGATTAGAAATTTTGGCATTTGGGGTCTGACCAGACTCATAGGTCATAAGAGTGTTCTGAATACAGAGAGCTATTGCAGCAAGTCATTTACTGCTATCACTAACCACACTGGTCCAAAGAAGTTAAAGGAGTTTGCCCACAGGGATAGTGATCCCCCTTAGACCTGGCTTAACAGGAATAATAGGTAGGTTATGTTCACTGATCAATGCAAGGCTGCACAACTGTCCTAAATATCTACATTTCTGTGTTCTTTGCTAACTCAGACCATCTTAGTGAAAAAGTATCCGAGTACACTCTTGGTTCCTTTCACCAAGTTCATGTCAGCATAATGGGAACACCACAAATGCTCCATGACTAAATATGTCATTTGGAGATTCCAAATAGTCTTCTGAAAATTGAACTTCAAGAAACTTTTGCTCTGCTTCCCCTCAACAGATCTTTGAAAACTGCACACTTCCATAAGGAAGCAACTCATTTTTCTCAAACTTGCCCAAAGTTAAATGGCAAGAGAATCATCCTTTCCTTAAAGGCTTACAAAATCATCTAGAGAAGATTCCCAGGACCCATTTTCCTGGATACACACATAATTGTTACTTCTGTAACAATTAACTTGTATATTCTTGTAAAATTCATTTCATTAATTTTTCCACAAAACATCATGACATTAAAAATATTATATTTAAAAACACCTCCCATAAAAATAAAAATAAAAATAAATAAAATTATCTCTTCTATAAGATATTATATGCCTTGTTTCTATTATTAGGCAATCATTTCTTCTTTCTTGGATTTGCATGATCAATCAATAACCATATTTTAAATTGATCTGTTTTTTATATATTGCTGCTTAATATTTTCATATTTATTAATTCCTTCTTCTATTGAGGGTTGTTCTTTATTCTCTTGATCTAAATTTTAATTCTCAGTTGTCATTTGTTGTTATTCTTCGTTCTTTCATGATTGCAGTCAAATTTCTAGTCTTCTGGTCAAATTTCAATGCAACTAATAATTGCAATGGTGTCAAAATCATCAGTTCCTTAAGTTTAAATTTATCTTTTCCTCAAAAAAGTAAAAAAACAGCAGGCTGTGGTTCTTCATTACTGGTGTATTTTCTGTGAGTCACAGTGGAACGATATGAAAATGGGGAGGCTAGTCAACCTTTTCTGGAATTATCTTAAATGTTGTAACAGAATTCTTAACTGAACTCTGCAATAAATAACAGCCAACTTCAATGAAAAAAAAAATCAGGGCTATGAAGATGGCTTACTGGGTAAAGGCACTTTCTACTCAAGTGTGAGAACCTGGGTTCAAATCCCAAGAATCTATGTAAAAGCTAGATGCAACAGCACACATATCTCTAATTCCACCACTGCTATGTGGAGGTGGGAGGCAGAGACAGGGGATTCACTGGAAGCTCATAGGCCACTTAGCCTGGTACATGCAGCAGAAAAACAACAAAGAGACCTGCTCAAAAAAAAAAAAAAGGTAAAAGGTAAGGACCAACAACTAAAGCTGTTCCCTGATCTCCATGAACATGCCATGGCACACCTGTGCCTGCATCCACACACAAATACACACATATACACACAGAGACAGAAAATCAAGTTGATTTTTATCAGGTTGAATAAATGTTTTGTTTTACTGTGATTTTGATTTCAATAACCCTATTTGCAAGCACAATAGCACCACTAAACACAAATGAAAACTATACTTCACTCAAAACAAAACTGTAGCTAATTAAAAAATAAAATGAGTACAAACTTTTAACAGAAGTATACTATATGGGTGGGTAAAGCTGCTCCCAGAAGTCATAAGGTTTTAAATGAAAATTTAAGAACCAGAGGTGAACTACTTCCCTATAAGGAGGTTCCTGGGACCCTCCACCACAAAATATAGACTATTATTACTGCTATCAGTTACCTACCAGAACTAGACCATATTGCTGAAGACACAACACACTTTGATTATAGGATATAGAGAAATCAAGCTGGAAGTCTGAAGCTTTCTCTCTACTGGGCAGCTTTCATAGTGCTAAAAGGTGCTAAGTATACTGCTGAGGGAGAATGCCATTATCAATTTTGCTGTGGACTCTGCATGCTACACTACAGGCCTGCCAGGCAAGATGTGCCTACTGGTACAATAGTGGTATGGCTGTTAGAGGGTAATCAACTGCTTTCTGACTGAATTTGAGGCCTTCTCCACAGGAAAGAATTCATGTCATATTAATCTGGTCAAAAGTCCCTGGCTAAGGAGGTCATAGGTTCTAGTGAGGAAGCTATTGTGCTTGTTTTGCTAAATGGATATGATTTGTCTGCCAAAATGCCTTCAAAACATTTAGGCTTATGTCCACAGATTAATACTGCTTTCAGCTTTGGTCAGAAAGGCTTCTTTTTGTAGTGGGCAGTAGTTACTGCTGATTCAGAACTGATCAAAGTGCTGAGAATAAGAGACTACTTAATGCCCAGTCTTAAATAAACATCTATATCATCACCAGCAAGAAATCTAAGAAGGGGCAAAAAGAATGTAAGAGCCAGAGGAAGAGGTGGAGTATATGGAATGCTGTTGTCCAGGAATGACATGTCTTACTGCACTCTTGAATTGGCAGTGGCTGTGCTTATCTGCACAAGATTGGGCCCATCAACACACTGTCATGGAACCGGAGTGCCTCCTGAGCTGCCCCCCAGTACTTATAGGCAGTTAACAGCTGTCTGGGAGAGAGGGTTCATTAATCCCTAACCTCAAAATACATTATACACATGTATGAAAATGTCATAATGAAACTTATTATTATGCAAAAATATGCTAAAATCTTTTTAAATATTAAAATTATAAACCCAAGAAAATAAACCAGTCTATATAAAATTGGTAAGATTTAAATGTTTAACCTGAAAATTTTCTCAAAGTACATGTTTAGAGCAGTTTCATTTTGATCTTCATATGGAATAACTAGATCATCATGGAAATAGCCATTAAGCAAACCTAAAGGACAACAATATTCACAAACTGCTTGGAAGAAAAATGTTCCCTCTATAATGCTTATTAAATCTGCACATCATTCCTGTCCAGAAACTAAGTCAATCTTCAGGTTTCATATTTCTGTATTATTTGAATAAAGAAACACTAGTCTTGTTTTTGACACGTTTTTCATACTTGTTTTGAAGGGACAATGACAAAAAAATATGAACAGTGATTATAAGACTAAAAGTATCTACCAAATCCATCATGATCCTTACATTATATGGTGGTTCGATGAGTTGGTTTTATATTTAAGTAAAAATATTTTTCTACATATATATTTCTATATAGAGACTATGACTCTGTGCAATACACATATGCTCAAAGACACAAAAGAATGACTAGAAATTCTAGCGATTCTGAATATAAATTTCACTTTTGAGGTTATTTTGGAAAATTTCCAGGCACTAAAAAATCAGAAGCAGCCTGACTATACACTAAAACCAATACTCAATTCACACCCTAGATTATAGTCTTATTGCAATTAACATTTGATATAATCTATTGGAAAACAAACTTTCTGGCATTTCTCCTTCAGACTGTCTTAATAGTGAACATTAAAACTTCTGAGCACACAACTCTGGCACTGTCCTCGTAAACTGGATTAACCAATGTTAACTTTACCAAACAATGGGCTAAAGTGGGGAAGAGGGAGGGATTACTGAGATCACAGAGGCAATCTTGGCTATGAAAAGCATATTTATTGTGGAGTTTCTCTAAATAACCAAGTGTAGGCAATGATGTTTTAAAACTGTATTATATTCTAATTATTCATACAATCCTCTTAACAAAAGCCCTTGGTGTATAAGGTCTTATGACACTCCTCAGAGGTTTTCCCTTGATCACTGGTGACACTCTCCTATTCAACACCAAACAAGTCTTTGACATTTTATATTTCTCGGTCAACTCTTAGAAATTATCGGTCCCCAAAGGGATATAGTCTGTTATCCTCCGTAGATAGTGGGCCATCGTGAGAGTGAGGTACACTATTCAACATTCGTTTTAAGCTGCTTCAGAAAAATTTGGTAGAGAGACAAAGCAAAAACTACCTATATTATCCATTCCCTTCTCTTCCAACATAGTCTTGCCCGGCTGGCAATTTCTATATCAACTTCAAATGACTCCTGGCAGGAACTCTCTAAATGGAAGCTGTGATTTTCAGTCACGATGATGCAATCAGAGGCTGATAGGAGCAGGGCACTGTCCACACCAGAAGGGCAAGTAGTGGGGATTGGCTGGGGTACCAACAACACAGCAGACAGTAGCAGGGATATCAGAGTATAAGGGCTCTAGTTGCGGGGGGGGGAGGTTATGGGAGGATGCCATCTGGGAAGTGGGTGTAATATCAAATAAGATGGTTTGGGACGTTCTGTGTGATATACACACATATAAAAAAATCAAAAAATTTCAAAAAATGTATTATATTTGAGGAGGATGCATGGAAATTTACATCATGCTAATTAGAAGAGGTGATAAACATTACCACTGAAATCTACCCAATGACTTCATAGACATACACAGGTGCCAACGATCCAAGTGCAACCAACTATGGCTAGTAATAATCAGATACATACAGATTAGAGATTCGTGCGCCAACATCTAAGTGTTATTAACAAAAACAATGAGACTTTCTGTAAGAAACAGTATATTTTAAGATGAAATGGAGATCTTTTTTAAAGGTTAAAAACTCATTCAATTTTATGTCTTATGGGGCTTATACTGAGTTCAGTATTGTATAACTGTATTAATTCAACTGTGAACCTAGAAACTTACAGCCACTTGTGAAAGAGATGTACTCTTGCTCTG
>NW_008341172.1:1037896-1040080 GCF_000622305.1 Nannospalax galili | reverse complement strand
ACTATGACTACTAATAATCAGATGCATACAGATTAGAGATGCATGCGCCAACATCTCAGTGTTAGTAGCAAAAACAATGAGTCTTTCTTCAAGGAGCAATATATTCTAAAATGAAATGGAGATCTTCTTTAAAGATTAAAAACTCATCCAATTTTATGTCTTATGGGGCTTATACTGAGTTCAATAATATTTAACTATATTAATCAAACTGTGAACCTAGAAACTTGCACCCACTTCTGAAAAAGATGCATCTTAGCTCAGAAAATTGTTATTGAATATGTCAATGCTGTTGTAATGAAATGCTGCTTCTAAGTATGTGGTTATTAAAAAAATTAACAAAAAAATGTAATACAATCTTCACAAACTAAAGCATATAAAAAGCATCTGTTGTATCAGCAAAACTGCTATTTAGGCTTGAATACATTTTTTATATATGTTACATATAAAAATGTTGTATATGCAAATACAATGCAATATATACATAGTAGATATATCTGCAAAAAAAAAAAGAAGAAGAAGAGGTGGAGAACAAAGCCACTATTTACATAAGGACATCTAACCAGCAACTTTAATTTCAATCAAGGATATGCAAAAACATGTTTTAAAAATGAATGAACAGAAATCTTATCATACAAATAAGGCATGATCAAAAAAAGAACCAGATAAAATAATACTAGAATGGGCATGATGATGTTTGTCTATAATTCCACTTGGATTACTCTCAAAAGAAGATTAAGATCACCATGGGTTACACAGCAAGACTTTGTCTCAAAAAATCAAAAACCTATTAATTGAAAGCACTTTATTGCAATAAAATGGGCATTGGTACACACAACAAAGGAAATTAACACCAGATTCATATGACAGAGGATAGGAACAGCAATTAAAACTATATAATCTGAATAATAGAAAAATCTGTAAACAATTTTTACAAAGAGACTTTAGGTATCTGTGGGGCAATATAAAAACATTCCTGACTTCTAAGTGAAGGTAAAAGAGTAAGAAAGAAGAAAAAAATTTTCACCACAGAGCAAGATTATCAAATTTTTAATTCATAAAAGTCAGCAATTCCCAATCAGGATAAATGCAAAGATAACCACTCTTGGACATACAAGTTAAACTACTCAAAACCAACCATGAAGACAGTTACCAAGTGTTCTTAGTCTACTGTTCACTGACTGGCTGGCATTCAGTTTTCCTACATTCTGTCTGGGTACAATGCCTCTGATATACACTGGCCAGAATTCTGATGTGTGGATGTCAAATTACATTCTTGCTCACGGATCATTTCTTCTCTAAACTTCCTAAGTGGCTATACTGCACACATGACTAAATCATTCATGGAGTATGAACAAGAGTTTGGTCTTTGCTCACTTTGAATAATTCTTGCTATTTTATCTTAAAACAAGTCACTTGAAAAGTATGCATATATCTGTAGCTTAAAAAACAAATTCAGAATAAGATGTTGATTAATAAGCTAGGCTTTAAAGTCAAATGTATTTCAATTTTAGTTCCAGATTTTTGTAGTTGTTTGAAAATATCTAGATCCTAGTAGACGAGCTTGCACTGAGGGAAGTTTGGAGACATTAACGTGACTTGATAGGCCATAAAATAAATGACAAAATACATGAACTCCAGTGGGGGCATAAAGATGATTAAGATGTTATATATGAAATATACAAAAATTCAATAGAATACATCAAAAATATGTGAAAAAATAATAAAGAGTAGTTTTACTATCATACCACAATGCAATAAAGCTCAAAATCAACACTGGACAAAGCCCTAGTCACTACACAAACTTTGGCGATTGAACAACACACTACTAAACAATGAGTGGGTCAAAGGAGAAATTAAGAAAGAAATAAAACAATTCCTGGAATTCAACAAAAAGGATGATACAACACAACACAACACAACCTCTAGGACTCTTTAAAAGCAGTCTTAAGAGGGAAGTTTATAGCTCTAAGTGCTTAAATTAAAAAATTAGAAAGAGTCCAAATAAATGACCTAATACTGCAACTCAAGACACTGTAAAAGCAAGAACAAATGAAACCCAAACCCACCAGAAGAAAAGAAATAACAACAACAACAAAAAAAACCCGAGTAGAAATTAATGAAATAGAAACAAAGAATCAATGAATCTAAGAGCTGGTTCTTTAAAAAGATAAACAGACCCTGATT
>NW_008341172.1:1027935-1037880 GCF_000622305.1 Nannospalax galili | reverse complement strand
GATAACAGACAGACCCTTTGCCCAGTTAACCCAAAGAAAGAAAGAAAGAAAGAAAGAAAGAAAGAAAGAAAGAAAGAAAGAAAGAAAGAGCAAATCTAAATCATCAAAATAAGATGAAAGGGGAAACATCACAACAGACACTCAAAAGATCCAGACCATTGTAAGGGACTACCTAAAAAAATTATAGGCTACTAAATTTGAAAATCTAAAATAAATGGATGAATATCTAAAATCCTGGTAACCACCAAAGGTAAACCAAGAAGATATCAACAGTTTAAACAGACCCATAACATATCAGGAAATTGAAACAGTAATACAAAGCCTCCCACCTAAAAAAAGCCTAGGCACAGATGGATTTACAGCAGAATTCTAACAGACATTTAAAGGCCTCCAACCAATACTATTTAAATTATTTAAAAAGACAGAAACAGAGGGAGAATTTCCTTCTATGAAGCCAGCATCACTCTAATACCCAAACCAGGTAAAGACACAACCAAAAACGAAAACTATAGACCCATATCCTTAATGAACACAAAGGCAAAAACTCTCAACAAAATACTTGCAAACCACATACAGACACACATCAAAAAGATCATTCACCATAATCAAGTGGGCTATATCCCAGAGATGCAGGGAGGGTTCAATACATGCAAATCAATAAACATCATTAACCATATAAATGTACTCAAAGACAAAAACTATATTGTCATCTCAAAAGACGCAGAAAAAGCTTTTGACAAAATTCAGCACACATTTATGTGCAAAGTCCTAGAGGGAATTGGACTGTAGGAAACATACCTCAACATAACTAAAGCTATATACAACAAACCCACGCCAACATCATTCTAAATGGAAAAAGACCAGAAGCATTCCTATTAAAATCAGGAACCAGACAAGGATGTCCACTATCTCCATTCCTTTTCAACATAGTGCTTGAAACTCTTGTTAGTGCAATAAGAAAGGAGAAGGAAATTAAAGGAGTACTAATTGGAAAAGAAGACGTCAAACTATCACTTTTTGCAGATATGATACTATACCTAAAAGATCTCAAAAGTTCCACTAGAAAAATCCTAGAACTGATCAACACTTTCAGTAGTGTGGCAGGTTATAAAATCAATCTACAAAGATCAGTAGACTATCTATATACCAATAACAAGCAATTGGAGAAAGAATTCAGGGAAATGTTCCCATTCACAATTCCTGCAAAAAAATAAAATAAAATATCTTGGAATAAATCTGACCAAAGACACCAAAGAGCTCTACAATGAAAAATTTAAATCATTAAAGAAAGAGATTGAGAAAGACACCAGGAGATGGAAGGACCTCCCATACTCATGGATTGGAAGAATTAATATTGTGAAAATGACCATCCTACCTGTTGTGAAAAGTCTTGTAACTGAGAGATGTTATGGAAAGTCTTACAACTGATTTTACCCTTTGCCCATTACTGTCATGCTGGAATGCAGTGGTTCCTGTTTCTTGTCAAAAGGAAACTCATGTAGGTCACATGGTTTCCAGGAATCCGAAACTTAAAGAAACTGAAACTTAGCATGCTAATAGGGCATCTGGCCTATTGATTACTATAGGATACTAAGCCTGTTATGCTAATAAGGAATCCTACATGCTATGCTATGATTGGACAGCTATCGCTATATAAGCTTGTGCCTTCCTGCAATAAAGTAGATCTGTGTCACTGAACCTGGTCTCCTGTGTCTGAATGTGACTACGCTGACACTGACTCCTCACTAGCCCTGGGGTCCAGGACCGGACGATTGATCGGAGGAATGGAGAGAGTGAGAGAGCGACCACAGCTGGCACCCAACGTGTGGCTTGAAGACTCCTGCCCCACAGAACTGTAACACTCTGAGCTGAAACACTCGGGGCTCCCGATGCCCTCCTTGCCAGTGATCCTCCCATGGATGCTTGCCACTTTCATTTTGTTCTGCTTTTTCTTCTGGCTCGCGGTCTTCAGTTTGGCGTGCCACTCCTGTCTTTGCTGATCGTCTCCTTGAACAGTTCCTGAGTGTCTTTGGGTACATCTTGCAGGGTGAGTGACCTCCGGTATGGGGAATAACCATCCAGCTGCTGCCTGCTGTGCTGGTTCCTCTCCTCAGGAGTAGGCATATTAGGGCACCAGAGAAGGATGTAACTAAGGTTTTAGATGAAGTTTTAGTTCTTGCTCCCTGGTTTATGGACTCTTGCTGCTGGGATCCCAATCAATGGGCCCGAGTTCTATTATTGGCCTGGCACAAGGAAGTCAGGGAGGGACACCCACAGTCTGGGCCATTCTACCCCATTGTGACAGCCATTCTGGCTTCTCTTTGCGGGGTTCCCCCCGAAGCCCCTGAACAGGACAATCTCCTATTAAAGGAGATAGATGAGCAAATACAGGAACAGGAAGCTGGGGATGGCCTGTCCCAGGCATTTCCAGTTAAAACAAAGCTAACTGACTCTTGTTCTGATGAAACAATGACTGCTAATGATGACATAAACAATGAGGAACCAGGGTTTGAGAGCTCCCTGGGTGAAAAACAGGAAGTTAAGACAGCTTCTGCTCTGCCACTACCAGGCGGTGGCTACCCTCTGCCATCTTATATGGGTTTCAAGGAAGCTTCCCCCCAGCCCATCTGCCCCTCCCTCACGGAGGAGGACTGGAAGCCCCTCTCACCTAAGCCCCTCTCTTATGATACAATGGGGGATTTTCCACAGTTCTTCCCATTTACCATTAATCAGGGACAACAAAACCCCAATGTTTGGAATCCATAACCTCATGATACCTTAAGAAAGCTACAAAAGGCGGCGGTTGAGGATGGCATTCAATCCTGGTTTGGTCAGTTATTAGATACAATAAGCCATGTGGCCAATACTCCCTATGCTTGGCAAAATACTGCCCGTGCCTGTTTACAGGGAGGCAATTTCCTTTTATGGAAAGCTGCTTACCAAGATGAATGTGAACAACATGCAGAACCAATAGAAATGCCAACGTTCAAAACATTGGATTTGATGCACTGGTAGGATGTGGCAATTTTGAAACCCCCCAAGCTCAGGCACAGGGACCTCCTCGCTACTTTGAACAAGTACAGCTTTGCATGTTTCATACTTTTTGAAGTATGCTGACTCGTGATGATACAAAATTAACCAAATTAATACAAAAACCAGGTGAGCCTTTCTCTGATTTTGTTGAAAGATGCCAACAAAGTATAAATAGAAAAATCAGCCACCGGGGGGCTGCTGATGCCTTGTTCAAGGATCTTGTGTATGAGGGCTGCTCTACAGAGTGCCGCCTTGCCATAGGACCTGTTAGGCACAAGGATGTTTCTGAATGGATTCTGGCCTTCACATAAATTAACTCACTTGATTTCTTTAGTCCAGGAGCAATTATCCTTGGGCCATATCGAGCCCTCCCTTAGTCCTCATAATTCTCCTATTTTTGTAATACAAAAGAAATCAGGAAAATGGAGACGTTTACATGATTTAAGGGCTATTAATGAGCATATGAAACCTTTAGGCACCCTTCAACCAGGACTGCCTCACCCTACTGCTATTCCCAAAGAATGTGCAATTATTATAATAGACATTAAGGACTAGTTCTTTTCTATTCCCCTTCATGATGATGATAAGCCCTATTTTGCCTTCTCTGTGCCTGCCAGTAACCATAACCTTCCAGCTCAATGCTACTAATGGAAGGTTTTGCCTCAGGGCCTGAAAAACAGCCCCTACTATCTGAAAATACTATGTAGCACATGCCTGTAGGCCTTTGCTGACTGAGGTTTATATTTTATATTATATGGATGATATTCTTATTGCCCATAAGGATCCTAAAATCTTGCAAGGAGCCTTTCAAAAACTCAGAATAAATCTCCAAGCATGGGGCCTCACCATTGCAGCAGATAAAATTCAGTTACATGCTCCTTATACCTTTCTGGGGCACTCCATTCAAGGTGTCATTTGCCCTATAGCTCCCATGCTTAACTTGCCAAATGAGATTACTCTTTCAGAGGCACAGACCCTCTGTGGCAACATAAATTGGATACAGGGCTTCTTACCCATGTCCACGGAAGAGCTTAAACCACTCTTGGACCTCCTATGGGGAACTCTATGCTCTCCATTCCCCGCAAGGTATCCCCAGAAGCACAGCGTGTTGTTACAACCATCAATTCACACCTATCCCAGGCATTTATAAATAGAATACAGCCAAAGTTGCCCATCCAAGCTCTGGTTATCCCTACTAAGAACACCCCTCTAGGAGTGCTCTGGCAGACCCATGGCCCCCCAATATGGGTCCATTCTCCATGGAGTCAATTTCATAAGGTTACCCCAGCCATTGAGGAATGGGCTATGCTAGCCCTTAAGCTTGTCCACATCTCCCGCCTTCTGTATGGCAGTGACCCAGAATCATTAATTCTCCCCCTTCCATTTCCCATGCTCCAATCATTGTTCCTTGATAACCCTGGCTTCCAAACTCTCCTACTAGTCTATCAAGGAAAGTATGACAATCATTATCCTAAACATAAACTCCTTCAAAGAATAAGACAACTTCCCCTGTCCCTTTTTCCTCAGGCATTTCCAAAACATAACCCTCTTCCTAAGGTTCCTCTAATCTTTACTGATTCCAGTAAGCACAAATTCGGCTAGATAATTTACCAAGGACAACTCTCCTCATATAAGGTTTTCCCTTTTCAGGGATCTGTGAAGCTCGGAGGGCTCTCAGCCATGTTACAGGTCTTTCAGGATTTCCCTACAACTCCCTGTAATATTTTTTTTCTAACAGTGCTTATGTAGTCCAGACTCTATGAAACCTGGCCTTTGGCAGCCTTCCAGCCTCCCCAGAGTCCCCTTGATATGTTGCTCTCCTCATTACAATTGTTACTTGAGCAACGATCTGCCCCCTGGTATGTTCAACATTTATGCTCTCATACCAATCTCCCGGGGCTTCTGGCAGAGGGTAATGCCACTATTGACAAACTGGTCCTGAGCGCCACCCTAGCGACACCACCATAATTCAACAGGCCAGACACTTGCACACCCGTTTTCATCTTTCTTCCCAGGCTATACATAGGCTTCTACCCACTGTGCCAATTCAGAGTTGTAAACATCTGGTCCATGCCTGCTCCTCCTGTGCCCCTCTTCTACCTCTGGGACCATTACAACCCACCGGAACCCTCCCTAGAGGCCCTGGCCCCAACAACATATGGCAAATGGATGTCACTCACTTTCCTCCCTTTGGCAAACTTAAGTATGTCCATCATATTATTGATACCTACTCTAGTGTTCATTTTGCATTAGCTTGCTCTGGTGAGACAACCTCTCATGCCATAAAAATGGTAAAATATGCAATGGTCCTTATGGGAGTTCCTTGGCAAATAAAAACAGGTAATAGCCCTTGTTAAGTTTCTGCTACCTTTGGCCATTTCTGCTCTGACTGGAATATAAAACATGTAACTGGCATTCCATACAATCCTCCGGGTCAGGAAATTATTGAATGTTCCCACCAAACACTTATTAAACAAATACAAAAAATGAGGGGAAATAATAAGGGTCCTCGCTATAAGGATCCTAATTTCATTATACAACAAGCATAATTTGTCCTAAATTTTCTTAAATTTGATTCGCACAGCGTCCCACCAGCAATAAAGCATTGGGGGGTGTTCACTCAGCCTACGCCTGCCCCCATGGTGAGATGGAAGAACCCTCTCACAGGCCAATGGAGAGGGCCCCATTTATTGCTAACGCAAGGGTGAGGTTATGCTTGTGTCTTTCCAGATAACGTCCCAGCTCCTATTTGGATCCCAGCCCAGAACATCAGAATTGCTTGCGATGGAACAACTCCCCTGACAACCATCAACCCCAGAGATGACGGCCCTGGAGAAAATGACCACTGAGAGACTGATTCAATGTCGCAGACCACAAAAGCCACCAACCTGGGAGACCTCAAACATCCCTCTCCGCAAACAGAGGCATTAGCTAAGCTGAGTCCTCAATCCAGAGGAAAACCTTTGTCTGTGTTCCTTATTATTTGTGCCATCATCATTGCTGACTCTCTAGTGCTCACAACTCCTGATAACTTCCACCAAGCCATCAATCTTACCTGGAGGATTACCAATGTAGCCAATGGAGAGATAGTCAACTCCACAACCCCTCAATACCTGGTTCCCTGTACTTCAAGTAAGCCTATGCTCACTCTACAGGGACTGGGGGGAAATGACCTGGAAGGAAGACCTTGCCTGTGACACCTCTCTTTATGTTTGCCCAGGTAATGATGGATCCGATTATCAAAAGAACAAAGGTGGGGGCCATTCAGAATTTTTTTTTGTGCGGATTGGTCCTGTGTGTCTACTGGAGACATCTATTGGAGCCCTCCCTCAAAGAATGACTACATCACCCTAAAACGAGCATCACGAATCTGCTCCAATTGGGGCTCATCAGGTCTCACTAACAGAAGATGTCCCCTTCTTAATATTTCCTTCACAAAATGGGGAAAAAGAGCTACGGGCTGGGACTCCGGGAAAATCTGGGGCATGAGATCATATAAATCATATTGGGATCCTGGACTCTTGTTCAGGATCCAGCTCATCCCCTCACGCACTATCGACCCTCCCAAGTCTATAGGACCCAACTAGGTCCTTCATATTCCTTTGCCAGTCCCTGCTCCTAACTCCATCAACATTCCCATTACCACAAGCCCCCCGGGTAACATTCAAGCCTGAGATAAGGCAATAAGGGCGCTGGCACCAGGGCCCTTGGGCCTGGTTAGAGCTGTCTTTAATGCACTCAATGCCTCCAAACCCAACTATACCATTGACTGCTGGCTATGCCTAAGCTCTAGGCCCCCATTTTATGATGGCATAGCTCTCTGGGACAATTTTACTAATGCTACCTTTGCAAATGAATGCCAATGGGACAACAATGGACCAAAGTTAACTTTACCATCTGTTTAGGGATCTGGACTTTGTATACAGTTTCCCCTAGGACCGATATACTTTCCCCTTATGTGCCACTCTGCAATGTCACTGAGACTATCCCACCCACTGATGTCTATCTTGTACCACCCAATACCTCTTAGTGGGCCTCCTCCTCTGGACTGATTCCATGTATCCATGCACTAACCCTTAACCAAACCAAAGGGTTTTGTGTCCTGGTACAACTAATTCCTAAGATTACTTATCTTTCAGGTGAGGAGATGGATCTCAGGCTCTCTCCCTCTTCTTCCCTGCCTTCCTTCACCCGACACAAGAGGGAAGTTATCACTACCACCATGGTTCTTCTCGGTTTGGGCATGGCTGGTACAGTTGGAATGAGCGCCTCTGCACTTGCTATTCAAGATAAAAATTACAAAGCTCTTAGCTGAGCCATAGATGCAGACATCGCAGACTTAGAAAGTTCCATCTCCCATTTACAGCAATCCCTGTCTTCATTGGCTGAGATGGTCCTACAAAACAGGAGAGGCCTTGATCTCATACTCCTCCACCAAGGGGGATTATGTGTAGCCCTGAGAGAAGAATGTTAGCTCTATGCTAGTAATTCTGGAGTTGTAGAAGAATCACTCGATAGAGTCAGAAAAAGACTCTTTGAATGAGAGAAACTGAGACATCAATCTCAAGGATGGTATGAGTCTATGTTTTCTATCTCCCCTTAGCTTACCATGCTCTTGTCTGTCTTAGCAGGTCCCCTTGTTTTGCTAACCCTTCTCCTGATTTTTGGGCCCTGTGTTGTCAGGACTCTCCTTAATTTTGTCAAAACCCAGATTTCTTTAGTTCAGTTAGCTGTCACCCCACCTCAACATCCTATCACCTCAGATTTTGCCAATCCAGAGGGCAAACAAAACTCTGCAAATAATGACCCACTATTCCTTGCCCTCACCAACTTATAATTCAACCTTCAAGAATCAGAAAAGAATCTGACTCACAAAATCTGAAATGGCCTCCTCATGTTTATCCTCTCACATTTATCCTCTCAATGCTTACACCTTTGCCAATTCGCACCAGGGGACCCACCCTTCGAGGACTGGTAGTCAACAATGGGTAAGATCCCAAATGCCAGGACAACCTAAGACAGGCACAGTCCATAATGCTGGGTGACCCTTGAGGTGGGGACAACAATGCTGAGGCAAAGCCACTCGACTCCCACTGGTTGGCACAGAATTGGTCAGATGGCCATTATAGAGACTCACCATCTTAGACGAGGAGGCCCACAAGGGATAATCCCCTTACCTTCTGAGCCATTCTGGTATACTGTATTTTGTAGCCCTCTTTCAAAAAATGAAAAAATAGGGGGAGACGTTGTGAAAAGTTTTGTAACTGAGAGATGTTATGGAAAGTCTTACAATTGATTTTACCCTTTGCCCATTACTGTCATGCTGGAATGCAGTGCTTCCTGTTTCTTGTCTGAAGGAAACTCATGTAGGTCACATGGTTTCCAGGAATCTGAAACTTAAAGAAACTGAAACTTAGCATGCTAATAGGTCATCTGGCCCGCTTGATTGTTATAGGATACTAAGCAAGTTATGCTAATAAGGAATCCTACATGCTATGCTATGATTGGACAGCTATCCCTATATAAGCTTGTGCCTTCCTGCAATAAAGTACATCTGTGTCACCGAACGTGGTCTCCTGTGTCTGAATGCAACAATGCTGACACTGACTCCTCACCAGCCCTGGGGTCCGGGACCGGACGACTGATCGGAGGAACGTAGAGAGTGAGAGAGCAACCATACCTACCAAAAGCAATATATTGATTCAATGCAATCCCAATCAAAATCCCCATGACATACTTCACAGAATTAGAAAAAAAAATTCTTAAATTCATATGGAAGCACAAAAGACCCCAGATAGCCAAAGCAACCCTGAGCACAAAGAGCAACGCTGGGGGGATTACTATACCAGATATCAAAGTAAACTACAGAGCTATAATCATAAAACAGCATAGTAGTGGCACAATAATAGAAACATAGATCAACAGAACATCATTGAAGATCCAAACCCGAAAACATAATTTTAGCCACCTGATATTTGACAAAGGAGCCAAGAACATTCAATAGAGGAAAGACAGCATCTTCAAAAAATGGTGTTGGCAAAATTGGATCTCCACCTGTAGAAGAATGAAACTAGAGCCTTATCTTTCACCTTGCACAAAAGTCAACTCCAAATGGATCAAAGACCTCAGTGTGAAACTAGAAACTCTGAAATTATTAGAAGAAAACACTGGCAGTAACTTATAAGATTCAGGTGTAGGAAAGGATTTTCTAAATCAGAAACTGCTCAGGAATCAATCAACAAGTGGGACCTCATTAAACTAAAAAGCTTCTGTACAGCAAAAGAAACAATCAAAAAAGGGAAGAGAAAACCCACAGAATGGGAAAAAAAATCTTTACCAGTGACATCTGACAGAGTTTTAACATCCAGAATGTATACAAAACTAAACTAGAAACCAAATGATCTAATGAGAAGATGGGCTAAAGATCTAAACAGAATTCTTAAAGGAAGAAATAAAGATGGCTAAGAAACATTTCAAAAACTGTTCAACATCGTTAGTAATTGGGAAATGCAAATTAAAACCACCCTAAGGTATAACCTTTACCACAATCAGACTGGCTAGGATCAAGAGAACAAATGATACCAAATGCTGGTGAGGATGGGGAGGAAGGGGGACACTCACTTACTGCTGGTGGGACTGCAAAGTCATGCAACCCCCATAGAAAACAGTGTGGAGAACTTTGAAAAAACTAAAAATGAACCTACCATATGACCCGGTTATACCACTCCTCTGTATATACCCAAAGGACTCATCCTATTGTAGAGAGACTTGTACAACCATGTTTGTTGCTGCTCTTTCACAATAGCTAAGAGATGGAAGCAACCTAAGTGCCCCTCAACTGACGAGTAGTTAACAAAAATGTGGTACATTTACACAATGGGGTTCTATTCAGCAGTAAAAAAAAGATAAAAT
>NW_008341172.1:1022320-1023710 GCF_000622305.1 Nannospalax galili | reverse complement strand
AAGTGTCCCCCAACTGATGAGTGGTTAACAAAAGTGTGGTATATTTACACAATGGAGTTCTGCAGTAAAGAAAGATGAAATTATGAAATTTGTAGGTAAATGGGTGGATCTAGAAACTGTTATACTAAGTGAAGTAACACAGACTCAGAAGAGCAAACGATATATGCTTTCTCTCAGATGTGGATCCTAGCACCAAATCCTTTTAAATTCCAGGTTCTTTTAATAAGATGATGCTGTACAGCAGTCTCTTCTGCATAAAATAACTACCATCATCACGATTTCAGCTAAGCCTGATCGCTAAACATTGTCACAAATGGGCTTGCTGACAGTTGTGCTCATTTAATAAATGAGGGCCAAGCAGGGTCACTGGACCCTCACTGTAGTGTTCAGACTCTCTTTCCAGCCAACTGTATGTAATTTGGCCCTAATCACACATGGTCTCCTGGATTTGGAGAGGGCTAAAATATACAATCTGGGGAAGGCTAGAAGAGAAAGCATGACCCATGCTGGGTAAAGGCTTTCCAGTGTGCATACCCTCAGGTCATACATACACCTCAGCAACCCCTCAGTTATCTGGTAAGTAAGCTCAATAAATTCCTTGGCTCCCCAGTAAAACTTTAATCAAACATTGGCTCTACACTAGAACCTTAAAAGGGAATAAGCATTGCTTAGCATACCTAGGAAAAGAGGTCTCACAACAGATGGAAATTTTATTTGTTAATGCTATTATGTCTCATAATTATTGAAAAAAAAAAGAAGAAAGAAAGAAAATGAGAAGGCAAAAGATGTTAAAAGGATACGGGAATGGAGATATTTTCCAAAATAGACAGGAAAAATGAGAAAGCCTAAGCAGGTGATATAGATCTGAGTAGGTTTGTTATGATTTATAAAGGATGAGACAAAAATAATATTCACGTAATCTTAAAATTTCTATGGTCAACTAGTCAACTAGTTTAAGGAACAAAATATATATCTAGTCAAGGTTTATCTGAGAATATTTGTTTTAACCCACATCTTATCTACATAGCACATGATAATTAAAAGTACCAGCCTAGTGGAACTAACTTTATTGGATGTTTAATAGCCATAGTTCAAGGCCTATACTAATGTGATCAGAGGGACTTAGAGGACAGTTTTTTGGCCTTGCCCTCCAAGGTCAACTAAGCTCCAGGGGACTATTGAACATCTCTCAAAATGTCCTGTAGTAACGGTGATGAATCACCTGTCCTCTTGTTCAGGGAAGACATGAGACCCCATGAGATGGACTTGAACCAGTGTCCAGTCTATAAAGAGGAGGGTCAACTCAGAAGAAACATCTCATTCATACTTCCAAGTGAAGCCAGACATGGTTGAGCAAAACATTTGACTTATCTTCACATAGATGGAACTA